>NC_038252.2:31868022-32168022 GCF_000004515.6 Glycine max
CAAAAACACAACCATATTCCTGAAAACATTGTGTTGCAGACTAAGAAATTGGAACAAAACTGAGGGTTTTATTGAATCTGAAAACAAGTTCTATGAGCAGATACAATAGAGGAATCACTCCCTCTCCCAGAGCAAAAGCTCCTCAGAGGAAATACTTTCTCTGCCCAGCAAAAAAGCCTAACAACAAAATGAACCTCCATGCCCACCTATATGCATGTTAACAACCAGCCAATTCAGTTCCTTTCACATCCCTCAAGAACCTTCTTACCCTTAGTATAGAGCCCAATAGTAGTGCCACTTGACCTATTATCCAAACCAAGCCCTGTTATGATGAAGGGTCCTAAAACATTTCTACTGACATTCCAGCACATTGACCTTGAATGCATTGAGCTTGAATATTCAATTTAGTGGATTAAAAGGAGAAATTTTTCATATCCATCATCAAATTTCTCATTTTAAAAGAAATCTTAACATAAATGATAAGGAGAAATTTGCAATCATCTGAGCTCATCACTATGCAAAAGAATACATGGTTTCAAGGTGCTAAAATGACTGGATTTTGTCTCTCTAATTTGACAATTTTAGTTATGTTTGCAATTATAAAAACATAACAACAAAAATGCTTTATATGGATGAAGCTCAAAGCCAAACAGAATATAGGATAGCATTCTTCTCAATTTCACATAATTTCTGCTTGGCATTTCACCCCAGGTCAAATAACAAAGGCAAGACACTAACTTTATTATCAGGAAAGATTATAGGAAAGCAACAAATTCAAACAGGAACGAAGCTAGCTGCATCAAAAGCAATAGAGCAGTTTTAATTAAGCCTACATAGTTGATTCAAAATTTCATTCAATAAAATAAATAAGTAACGTCACATACATGTCAAAAGGAACAAGAACATTTGAAAGTTTGTCTTCTTCCTAGAGATGATAGCTACAAGCAGCAACACAACATGGAATCCTAATAATCCCATTAGCCAAGGTTCCTGAAACAGAGTAAAAAGAAGAAAAAAATAGTAAATCAAAAGGGTGCCGAAAGTTCAGAAAAAGAAAATGATAAAAGATTGAACAATCTGAGAACAGAAAAAACTGAAATTTAGGATTCGAAAACCGTATTATCTATCCAAATACCATGCTACTAGAGTTTATAAGAGCTAATGATTCAATGCACAATGCTAATAATGTTGACAACCATAAATTAAAAACCCAGAAATCCACAATTCACAGCCCATCAAACAAAGAACAAAAACATGGAAATTAAATTGAAAACCCAAAAATCCACAAAGATCAGAGATGAAGAAAACTAAAATGGGAGGGCTACCTTCCAGTCAATGGCATGGAAAAAACCGATAAAGTTATCGTAAGCGGGGCGAAAGCCAGCGCGAAGATCTGAAGAGAGCTTCTGAACAAGATCTGCCATAAGGTCCATGTGCTCCTCCATAGCAGATTTCAGCTCCTCCATTGTAACACAGAAACTTTCGTGTGACAAAATGTACTATATTCAACTACCTGCACCAACAAGTCAACAACTGCAAGAGGTTTTCTTCCGCCGTAACTTCCCAGTTCGTCAAAACTCAGATTTAGATCCTCTCCATCAACTTTGGATCAATCCGTCACAACTCACTTTCATGTACCGATCGAAACGTTTATATACAGGTTGTGTCACGGATTTAAGTTTATAGGTCTGATTAAAATCGAATAAAATTTATTAAAATCGATGAGTTGTTTTGATTTGGGTTAAACATTGTTAAGACTCAAAATTTTAGAATTTCTTAAGTATTACTTACTTTGAGGATATATCTTTTATTTTTATATTTATTTATAATAATAAATTATATTTTGTTTATTTATTTGTAAAAATTAGCTGTGATGGAGACTATTATAATAAATGTAAAAATATTTTGTTTTAATTTATATTAATTTATTTTAAAATATTATGTTAATATATTAAATGAATAAATTTATTATTTTTTTATATTTGATAATATTATATTAATTATATTTAATATTTTGATGAATTATGATATAAAATAAATAAATCTAAGAAGAAGAAAATTTATGAATGAATAGGATTGGATTGAATTTCAAAAAATAATTATGAAAATCAAATTGAATGAAATTTATTAAAATTAATTAGATTGGACCCACAAACACTTTTATTTTCATGGAAGAAAATAAGTTACCTCAAATTAAATTAGTTAAACAATATTGATGATTAGTCTTTTATTTTTTTTTTCTTTTCAATTTATTTTAATTTTTTAATCAAACATATCCTAAATATTTGTTTTAGTTTTTTTTTTATACTTATTTTTCCGTTAGCTAACCAATTACATATCCTAAATACGTGTACTTACCGGAAACTCTCAAACATCTAACAGCTTGTCCAAAAAAATTATGAAGAACAGTTTTAAAAAAATAGTGTATACAAATGATCCACTCCTAGGTGTTGTTAGCAAGTCAAGACGATCTTGACAAATTTAAATATTGTCAATTTTAAACGATATTTCAATCCAAAAAAAATTATATGTTTTTGCCAAAAAAAATATTAGATTTACCATCATTAAGGATAATAGTCATTTCATCCTTATAGCATTGTGTCAAATCTCCTTCATCATCATGAAACGCAAATTAAAGTTTGACAATTTTTTGCCTCTCTCAGTCCAACTTTCTTCCTTCTAAGTGAAACACTTCCTTTTAAAATAAAAATATGATTCAATATAAATATAACATCAAATCTAAATTAAATCAAATTAATTTATTTGTTAGATTGATTTCGTTTGATAATTTTTCATTTTTTAATCTATTATTATAATTTAAAATATATTTATCAACTAAACTTATATAATTATTATGTCATATTATTTTTTTATTAAATTTTGTTTAACATATTTGAGATGAAAATTATTTAGATTATATATAATAATAAAAGTGGTAATGGCACAAGGAGTTTCATATATCACTAGCTTTTACACTAGCCGAAGAGTAAGGCCAGTAAGTTAAAACGAATGTAAAATCTAATCCCTGCATACATTAATTATATCGTTGAGCCCTACCTCAGTGAGAAGCTGCAGACACTATTGTGATTGAATGTTCCAAACGTAAAGTGATCGTTCAAAACTTTTTAAGATTGACCCTATACCATGTCCACCCTTTATACTTTACTGTGTCCAACCAAGACTTTCTTCGCATTCCTGTGCAACCATATCACCCATAGCATAATTGCTCACCATGCTAAAGAGGAGTTGTTTCTATTGATCAATCCTTTGTGTTGCCAAAAGTGATTGATGCAACTTGCCAACAAAACTGGTAAATCCCCAAACCATAGATAGCAACACTTCTAAATATGTTGTGCAAAAGTACACTCAAACAACAATTGTCTAGTAGCTAGATTCTACAAAATCGTTGCAAAAAACAAAATTAATGTTTGCATTTTTCGAAATGATTTTCGATGTCTTCAAGTTATCCATAATTTGAATTCTATCACGTGCCATCCTCCAAATAAAACCTTTTTTACCTTTGAAGGTATTGGTAATTTCTTCATTTGTTTAAAAAATTCCTCATCCTTCATGGTTTCTTCCGTAATCAATATCTCATACACCAGCTCCCTCACCACGTATTTCTTCTCCACATTTAGATTCCATGCCCAATCATCCAACTTATTTTGTTTCGGCTGAAATTCCCCAATGGTATCCAACATTTGTTGCACTACACTTTGTTCCCATTGGAACCAAGATCTCCTCCATTGTAGTTCCCATAGCCATTCACCCATATTCCATGAATCTACTTTCCCAATCTTGGCATCCTTTATAAACTATAAACAGTTTGGTTCGATTTTGAATATCTCTACCCTGGACTAATGCTTTGTGATTTTATCCACTTGCAAAACAAACTTCGACCAACTTACTCACTTTCCCATTGTTTCTCACTTAGTTCAATACGATTTCCCCTATGTCGGCAAGTTGGGTCAAATCTACTTTGGAAAAACCAAGATTAAAAGGAGCCATTTTTGTTCCAAAAATGGGGCTTTCTTCGAATTAGGATTCCAATGTAGTGTTTTATGCTTTGATTCATTGGAATCAAAACCTTATTCGATCAATCTTTAACTCTGTGTCATGGGATTTGGTTATTTTTGTGATGAAATTCTTGATCTGGGCTTGTTTTTGTTTTTTTTTTGGGGGGGGATTGTGTATTGTTTTTTAACAATTTTGGCAGTGGTAACCCAATGAAAATCAAATGTTACAAGTGAATTCTGAATATTTATTTTTGCTTCCTTTCACCAAGATATTATTTGGGTAATTTAATTTGGAGACGAATTTTGAATCAAATATTGAAATATTCATGTGCAAAAATGTGTTGCGCTAGGTCCTTGTGTGGTTGAGGTCGGAGATGGTGGTGGCTGAGGTCAGAGAGAAGGTGATGGTTGTATTTTGAAGTTTATATTTATAATTTATTTTTAAAAAACAATTATTTGTTACTTTTTTTCCTCTAATACAACCTCACATATTTAGTTATTCATTTTAATCACACGGCTTATTTTTTCATCGTGCAAAACCTATGAAAGTCATACACGTTAGCAGTTTTCTTAATTTTTTTAAATATCCTATTCAATTCATGCACTACATTTCACCATCTTAGTACATGAATTGAATAAGGGAATTTTCGTTCAATCCAAAAATTAGACAAAATACCTTGTATTCCAAATTTCTTTACCATTCAACGAGTTAGACAAATTAAATTTTTATTTGGTCAATGTTCGAATGTGTTTCATTTAAAAATGTTCTTTAATTTCTTTTGTTCATTGTCATGTCAAACTTTTAAGAATGCTTTAACATACATAAACATTCAGTTTCGATCAGCTTCTAATGCTTTAACATATATAGATCCAATCTCTTATATCTAACAGCCAATAAGATACCGAAACTTGATTATCCTATATAAAGCATAGTTATTTGAAATAGTATATATCAACATGCATAGAGTGCTTTAAGAAAAATAGTTGCACACAAAATATAGTACCATATATGAGACAACTCTTAAATAACAGAAGCTCGATTAATTGCAAGTAAACAAGGGTAAATGAAATTGGTTACTTTTCAAAGCACTTTTTCTCTTAACAACTCAAAAAACAAATTGCTAAAAAAAAAGTTTGATTTATATTGAGCATTTGAGATAACAAACTAGGTTTTTCGTATGTGCATGACCAACTTATATAATGCATGTTTGGAAATTCGGTAAGTTGGCCCAAGCATCATCCTTGTTGCTTGTCCGTTCAGCTGTTCGATCTGTCTTGAAATGCATGCCAACAAAAGAAATGACGAACCAAAACATGCTCTTAGTGGCCCTTCTCATCAATGAGTTTTTGGTGTTGTTACAGTGGTCAGGAGGCAGAATGAAGGTATAAGTGTGAAAAACCAGTTACGTATAATTGTAACAAAAAATAAACAGATCTTCTATTATTGACCTCAGAGAGTACTAGAGAGAGCATGAACAAGAGTGTGTGCGCCAGAAAATGTCCCTTGATGGAGAGAAAAAATGAGGAAAAGCAAGAGAAAAAAAAGAGGAAATTGAGAAAAACAAGTGTGCTACTCGGTCATATATAAGATGATAAAATTAATATATATATATATATATATTACTAAAATAATAACCTAGATGCTTTATTAGTTTTTAAAAATATTTATCTTCCTATTCTTATCTCTTTTTTTCTAACGAATAAATTTGTTAAATTTTATTTTCTTCGAAATTTTAATTCAGTTTCTTTATGTATATATATATATATATATATATATATATATATATATATATATATATATATATATATATATATATATGAATATCATTTTCATCTTTAAAGATTCATTTAAGAGGATTAACATTTTCCAACATATATTTATTCATATACATAGATAAAAATTGAATTTTTAATCTTTTTTTGACATAGTTATCTGTCAACTATACCATCGCATGTTGGTCTCAATTTTCATAACTCACTTTTTTGTGGCATTTGTTTCAAAAAATAAATTTTTAATTTCTGAAAATCAAAATTTCCAAAAAAAATGATATTCGAATGAATTAGATGCCCGAAATTCTATTATGCTTATATTTAGTATTATTTTGTGACATAATATTATACTTCCAAGAATTTGTAATTACTACACAAAATATTCCTAAAATTAAATATTCCCCCCTCCCATTATTTAATATCCACGTTATCCACTACCTACCTTATAAATAATAAATTATATGCTCTTGACAGCCAACTACACTTACCTCTCTATGAGTATGATTTAGTAGGATTATTGCTATTAAAAGAATTCCCACATATAATTAGTTTCAACACTAATAATATATATATATATATATATATATATATATATATATATATATATATTTCTGGGCAATAGATGTGTTGATGCCTGAAACTAGGGTTTTCCGTTTTTCTGCCAAAAGATGAAAAAAAAATTAAATTAGGGTTCTTCATATATTAAACCAATTTGGAAGCAGAGAAAGATAACTTCATTTGACATGCTTCAGCAATTTACCTTAATTATTACTACTAGTCTTGGACAATCTACCAAATACTAAAAAGTCTTTACATATTTCTGGTCAACAACGTTAACATATACTAGCCAAAGAAATCTAGAAAAATATAAGTTAAAACTCATCATCATTTTGGGTGCAGATTTTTACCAAAACGATGCAAGTTAGGACCTAGGAATGAAGGAGTATCTAATTCTGTCAAACTGGTTGCCATGATGACACAGTGAGAAGAAACCTATTTTGCCACCCCAAAGAGATAACTCTCCCTTCATCCCTTTCAGAAACTCTGAAACCCCCACCACCCTCTTCCTCAAACTGCAGTGGATAATAATGGGTCCTCATCTTCAGAAGCAGCTTTGCTTGGATCACACACTTTGAGCTTATTTTTCTCCCAACAAACCCATGATTCTCCATTCTCCCTTTCCATGTTTCCATCCTCTCATATTTGGGGCAATAATCCACACCATCCATGTCATAGTTGAGCATGCTTTTGATCTCTTTCCCCAGAACCTTCTTCTCAATCTTCAACCTCTCAGTGCTCTCAAGTGGCAAGCAATCATCCAGTGAATCAAACATGGCTGCAAAATAGTGCAACGACTCAGTGAACCTTGACAAGAAGGTCTTAAGACTCCTACTACCTTCTTGTTTCACCAACACCACAATGGAGGGGCTAAGAGAATGAACAAATCCCAATGTGTCAGAAGCCTTCATGAAACAACTCGAAGTGTTCAAATAAGAAACAAGGTTCACTGCCACAGTTTCATTTTTCTTTTTCCTCAGGTTGAAGACCCTTGAAGACCCTCTTAGAAGCCCTTGGAACTCAAACACAAGGTGATTACCAAACCCCTTTGAGAAACTAACCAACCTTGCCTCAGTTTCTTGCAATTCTTTCAGATTGTTCCCAAAACCTGTTATCCTGAGGGAAATTCTGTTGCCACTGGTTGCCTTTTCGGAGAGTGATTGAATAAGAGAAGGCCATTGGAAGCCGTAGGAGACATCAAAGTCAATGACATGAAGTGCTTTGTTGTTCCTCTCTTCCTCCTCCTCATAGGCCTCCAAAATGGCCTGGTTTGCTGTGAAGTGAGCAAATTGGTAATAGGGTGAGACTCTATAGAGATCAGTGAATGCAAGAAACTCTTCCTCACTTGTTGGCTCCTCCATGAGCATGTCATAGAAAGGTGACTTTTTTGTGAGAAGCCTTGCAGCCAAACCATCAGCGAAATAGGCCACAACACGTTGAACCGAGTCACCTGTTAGGGAAACTGTTTGGTACAAGTCAATGAGATTCTCAAGAGCTGCACAATAGTTTCTTTGATCATCAACAGCAGTGGCTGTTGAGAGAAGCAAGTGAATCAAAGGAAGGCCATTCTTGTTGTTGTTGATCCCATCTTCAACTACTCCTTTTCTAATTCTGTGGTCTTGTCTTAGCATCAGCTCCCTCATTTGGAGGAGCCTGAAGATCATCCCTTCGTTGGACTTAATAGGAATAATAACAGAATTAGTGTTACTATTATTATTATTACTATCCCTTGTCCTTCCTTTCTTTCTCCTCTTCCTACCAGCATCAACTGAAAGAGTAAGATTTAGAAGTTCTTCTTCCTCTGAATCCTCCATTTATCTCAAGAAAAAGTGAATAAGGAGAATGGGTAGAGATCTAGATTCTAGAACATATTAGAAAGTGTTATATATGTTCTTTGTGTCTGTATAGGCTTTAGCTGAGGAAACAACAACTCACAAGCTTTGTGTTATGATATGGATGGGGTGTGTGTATATATAAAGGACTAATTGAGGAAGAAGGATATGAAGAGATTTTTTTCTTCTTTTTCTATAATGTTGTCAAATAAGACGAAGAGATTAACAAGGGTATCTTTTTATTCTTTAGAATCAGTGTTTTGTGGGGGGTTAGGAAAATACGTTGATGTGTCTTTATTACAATTGGACTTCTTTTAAAAATCTATGAAAGCTAGGTCCGGTATTTGGATTAATTTTTACTCCTTTGGTAGTTGAGAACACTTGCAAGATACCATACGCATTGGACAAAGAGAGACAGCAATGTCAATGGGAATCAAAACGTACAGTCCTGGAAGAATTTGTCTTTGTACACTTTTTTTCCCCTTCTATATTAATTGCCGGAACCAGTTCGCTTCAATTCTCTTCAAGATATCTTGTTCCTTTATAAATAGTCGCCTTTGATTCAATTACCTAACGTTAGCACTGCGGTACTATGTACATGTTTAGATGGTAGTTTGTACATCCCAAATTTTGGTTTAGAGAGTGTAAATAAAAGATTAGTATACATAAATAACATAATTGATGACAGTCATGTTGTTGAACATGAATTTTAACGTATATACTAATGAGATTGAATATAAAAAAAATGATTAGTCTATAAGTCAAGATTTGAATTTTCGTTTAGATTTAAATTTTCGTTTGGAGAGATATTTATTATTAGTGTTCAACGTAATTAATTATCTTTGAAGTACGATCGATAGTTATGAAAAAAAAAAGGCACAATTTGAAACCATGGTTTGAATAAAAGTGAAAAAAAAAGGTTACTTTTTGGTTGAGTTAAACAATAGTTGCAATCTATATAATTCAAACACTAGCTAAGATTCGTTGGTCATGATTCAAGATATAAAGCTAAGGTGGTTGAGGGTTGTGAATACATTGAATTTTGAAATAATACAACAAAAGTCAATGTCATGCATAGAAAGTAATGGTTAAGTAGAACGTTTGGTATTTTTATATATTTTATTCGTTTGATGAAATCGAAGAAACTTGGATACCCTATTCTTCTCAAAATGTTTTTAATTTACACAATTTAGAGCTTCTTACAAGGATTATGGTTAGCATATATTCCTTCAGTACATATGGATCCTCTGCATAGAGAATTTTGATTTTTGACACCTTGTCATATCCCAAGACAAATGAATGCAAACAAAAGGTGACCTAACTTCTCCTGTGTGTGAACTAAATTTGATTTGTTATTTTTTCCATTCTGGAACGGACTTATGCTTAATTATTCTATTTGATTTTTCTTGTGTTGGGGATAAACGTGGGCTATAATTGAAGGGACAAAATGGATTTATCCACAAAGCATCTGCCAATGTGAATATAAGCCTTGTCTACATCAAGTAATATAACTCAATTTTCTCCCCCTTCCCTATCATATAAATAAAATTCTTAAAAAATTCGCAACGGATCACATGATATTTTGATTAATTCTACCTGATTAAGACGGTCATGTGGTATAGTCATAGTTCCATTATTTTGTTATGTTTCAATTACTCATATAAGAGTAATAATACAAAAAACATTAACAAATAATTAGAATTCATGAACATGTTTTTATTAAAAATTAAAGCAGTGCACATACATATTAGAGTAAGAAATTTTTCTTCGTGAATTTGTACCAATTCAAATAGAGATTTTCTGTTAATTAATTAATAAATTAAATAACTAAAAAAGTTACGGAATAAAACACAAATCAATCAGTTATCCGCGGACATTAGTTTTTTTAAAAAAAATCCTCCAATTCAACAATACTGAAAAGACATTAATTTTACTTATAACTACTAGTATTATATTTTAACTTCCTCTCTTAAAAATTCATTTAATAGTTATGTTTCTCAAATAACCATAACCACTGACTGAGTTTATTCCTCCGTGAACATGAAATAGTGCGAAATTTAAAGAAGTTATTTACATTGGATTTGGTGTTTGAAATAGTCTTAGGTAGCAAGTGCAGGATGCCAAAATGTCACATCAAACATGGAAAAATACTAAATTCCTGATTGTCCTTTTAATGGAGACCTGGATGACATATATACATGTTAAATAATGTGGACACTAATTAATATACTCTAAATATTGGACACATTATATTGCCTCATACAATCCAAAGTTGACATATGGCTGCACTTTTGATGCATTAATTATAATCCAAAATGGAGAGAGAGAAAAAAAAGCATCCACCATAAACAAGTTCTATGATCGATTTGCATATCCCTAGCAAATCTGCGAGAATGGAAAAAGGACAATAGCATTAACGATACATGAAGACCAAATCCCAAATGCAAAAAACCTCTTTTTGTCTCAACGTGATGAAAGAAAAAGCTTAAACGGGGAAGGAAAAGATTGAGGGGTTAGAAATTCAAAATGCACGGGAAAGACGGAAAAGGAAAGTCAGGGAAAAGAAATTAAAGTGGTAAGGTAGAAAAACATGCCCTTGGCGTCAGACACCTCTTATCCATGTGAGATCTATCACCGATGCCTCAAATCATATATAAAATAGATCTCCCAAACCCTTCTTTTTATTTTCATTTTCATTTGTTTGAAAACATTGATATCATAAAAAATGAAAAAATAAATAAAGGTTACATAAAATTTCAAGTCTTGTTTGATTAATAGATCAAGTATTTGATAGAGTGAAATAAAATGGAATAAAAATAAATAGAGATGAAAGTTTTAAACTAAAAGTAGAATATAAAATTTTAAAATTTATTTCATTTTATTATTTATTTTACTATTTTTCAGTTTCATTTCACTATAAACAAACACGGATTAAAGAAAAGTTGACAGAAAGAGAATTTTTTCGGTTTGAGGTCAACATTAATGTACAAGCAAAACTTTTATTAAAAAGTGACCAAGAACAACAAAACATGTGTATATTTGAAGTTTTTTCTTTATGTACTTTGTGTACAATAAAGATATTCCATTAGAGACTAGTTTCGAAACATGAATTATAAATATACATGCAAAGCAGAATTTACCTTCATCAACAAAGTATTTTCTAACACATGATCATCCAACTATTTACTTGTTATAAATATTTTCATTTAATTAGATGAACTAACCTCATGAAATATAATTAATAGCAAGAATTAATTAGGAGGGTGTATGGTGGGGTTAAAAAAATGAGTGAGGGAGACAAGTAATTGAAGGCTTCCCAATTTCTCATTCAGGTTGGTGGAAAATTTTGAGGGTTGTCAGACAACTCCACGTGAGGGGTTTTCTTCATAATCTCTTTTGTCAAAGAAAGAAACAAACGCTTCCAAAATTTATGTTGTTTTCACTTTGCGTGAGCAAACCCTTTGCGTGCGAAGATGAAAAAGAAGAGAAGGGGCAACGTAGGGTAAGGAATTGTAGTGTTGTAAAGAAAAGAAGGTGATGTTGTCTGTACTTCCAGCTATCGTGTCAGTCATTAAAAAGAAAATTTTGATGGATGGGGATAGAGCAATGGAGCAAGCAGGGGTATCACAGTATCACTCATGAAAACCTAGCCATCATTCAGAAACGAATCAAAGAAAACAGATAAAATGGTAATTTCATAATTCATATTTCATACCCATTTAATATCTTTTCCCTTTTATATATATAGATGATGATACCTTTTCAATAATTTACTAGTTCTCTATAGGATGAAGCATAGGTTCATAGCTATAATAATAATATCGTTATGATTCATTTTGTATTTTATTTAAACGACCTTCCATTACACGAGAGTTCTCATTATATATTGAACAAATATATGCTCTTTGAAGAATTACTTATAAACGTGCACACCCCATTTTTTGCTTTTGTGGTAAACCAAAATCACGAACCACACGTGTGATTTCAAAATTAGGCTTTCAAAAATCTGAATCGAAACGTGTGATTTCATGTTGTCCATAAAATTTGCATGATGAGCAAGTCTTTCAAGATTTAACAAATTCCTCTCGACTATTGTTAAGGGAACATAACTAACAACAGCATGATTAGAACCAATAAACTCAGAAAAGGATGCAAATTAAATGCAAAGGAGAAGGAGAAAGAGAGGAGTCTACGAAAATCTGACAAAATTGTAGGGTTTTGTTATATACTTTTAGTTAAGTGCGAAAATAAATAAAACTGTGTAGGGATAACAAGTTAAATTGAATGCCTTTTTTTATTAATTTATCTAATAATCTGTAATAATAGCGTGTCCTGTGGGGGGAAAAATTAAAAAACTCGATCTAATTAATTATGTTTTAATATTTTGCAGCAAAAAGAGAATGAATGCAATGTTGTGTTGTGACCTTCATGCATATCCATATAACATGATCCATGAATTCATGTCTATGCATTTTCTTGAGAACTTGAAATACCAATATTTTATTTGGGACACCGGCACCAAGATGTTACTTGTCTGCATCCCACGACGCAAGCTATTTGCCTCACTACAGCAGTACAGCTGTTGTCTTCTCTCGTATATATTATTATAATTTGTATATTTGCATCGTGCATGGCTGTGTTATTATTTTGATTAAGGAATGTGGAAAATGATGAACAGTATGTTAAGTTTAGGGGATCTTCCCAGATATTATGATTCTTGTACACCGACGGTTGGCATCTTTGACACAATCAAAATTAACATAATATATAACTTCGTATGAATCATTGAAGGGTATATGTTACACGGGTATTCAAAATTGCAGGCTACTAATCACAAAACAAAAATAGGAAATGGCAACCACTTTCAAACTTTACAAAGTATTCATCATATTTTAAATAATTATTTGTTTATAAAGTTCTTTTTATAGATAACATGTTTTATGGTAAATAATTTTAGTCAGATAAGATCACTGTAAACTATTAAAGTTTAATTTATTAACTTTTTAACTTAGGGCAAGCTTCTTCTGGAAACCAAAATAAATTTTAAAATGGAATCATTCTTAATGGACCGCTTGAATCTAATGATACTGATGCTATAGTTGAAGTTAATTAAGACACCAACTTTAACTATAGCATGTGTTATATATAGTAATTTGGAGGCTGAAAAGTTCTTCTATATCGCCTATTATTAGTTGCCTTGGTTGTTAATATTTCATTCGAAACGTTGCCTACAAAAAGCAATCGTATGGTGCTATGTTTCAATAAAATAAATTCAAGTATAATAAGAGAAAGTAACTCTCTCCTTTCCTCTGTTTAGCTTCTTTCTATGCCTTAGACTAGAGAAAATTTATGAGACTACAATCACAAAGAGGATCTAGCCTAGGCTGTTCTTCCAAAGTAAAGTTAGCAATGCTGGTGAACAAAGAAGACAACACTGTTGACTGAGGAAGAAATGTGAAAGAGAGTCAAACACGTTAAAAAATAAATTGGGTAAAAGGATATTTTGGTCCTTAAAAGTACATAATGTTGTATAATAAATCCATGAAATTTATAATAAAAAGAAAATTCATTGAAAGTATAATGTGTTACTCATATTTGTCCAACTATTACAAGTAATTAAAATATGACTTAAATGATCACATTAACACGCTTATAGATTAAAATATTAGTAAGTAATTAATTTATTTTGTTGACAGTGATTAAATTTAAGAATTTAGATAAAATAATTGGAAATTTATAGACTTATTTGGAATTTTCTTTTTTGAGAAACTCATGGGACAATGTTCAACATTTTTAAATACCAAAAAGGTGATTTATTAAAAAAAAAATAGCAAAGTAAGGTGATGTGTTTCTATTAAACAATTGACATATATGGTTTTGATGGAAATGGATATGTAATTTCATATTAATTAGTAAGACGTACTGTCCAGTAGTCCCGCGTTAGATATTAGTAATGTAGTGTAGTTCCAAATGGACATGCTTTTGAACGTAAGCCATCAGCTAAACTTACCCTAAGATAATTATTTTGTTGTTTGACCGAACACATCTTAAGAAAAATAGAAAATTATTTTATGTTTATAGTCAAAGATCAAGAAAGATTACGAAAGTTAGATCCATTTTAATATGTACGAGCATTGTTTGAATAATCACTCCAACAAAAGAGACAAAGGCTAAGATAACAAGTTACATTAATCTATAGCTTTAATGCATTGTTTTTTTCATATTCTTTCTGTCATCTTCAGATAATTGTTGAGAAACTTCTATTCCTTGCTAAGATTAATTTATTGTTCTTGGACGTCATATTTGTCTTCCTCTGGTTTGATTCCTTATAACAAACACGTCATTAATCTTACCGAAAGCTTTGTCCAGAAACATAGAGCAAACGCAGAGAAGATGCTTCATATATAGGTCACGCTTCTCTAAGCCATGATGATTTTTTTTTTCTAAGAAAAGAAACATTACTTTCCTGCTACCCTCGTTTACATCCTACATACGTACATAAAATATTAAACTGCTAAACACCCTCGTTCATATCACTTCTTGTGTCTATATTCAATTTTTAAGTAATTTATTTGAGGTTTTTCATCATCTTTTTAAAAATTCTTTTTACAACTTCTGAACATCCAAAGAATCTCTTTCTCTTATGTTCATGAAACTCACAATTCAAGAGACAGTCAGTCTCTTGATTACAATTAACTTTCTGAGAAGAACAGAAAAATTTCTCTCCTTTAGAATGGATAATACAATTTGAAGTTCCTGGATGAAGATTTGTAAGTGTTTGTCTAAGAGTTGTTGAGAGAGCATTTGGCAATGAAGTTCTCTTGGAATATTTATCTCTTACTTTTTTTTAAAATCAAACACATATATATAGGTCCTTCGTGTCTTTTCAAAATGGTTTGAAGAGATGTGTCTTTTCAAAAAGTTTTTTCTGAATTTTTTTACTGGTAATCGATTACGCAATTATATTTTGAAGGGTCATGACTTTTGAATTTGAATTTCAAGAGTTCCGTTGCTGGTAATCGATTACCAGAGCCTTGGATGTCTTGGAAACACTTTGTTTTGAGACAAGACTTGATCTTGAGTTAATCTTAAAGCAAGACTTTGTGTGTTGAAGCAACCTTACATTAATCTTGAAACAATACTTATCCTTTGAAGCAACCTTGTTTGATTCTTCTTTGGCATCATCAAAATCATGTATTCATACATTCACATTCTCCTCCTTTTTTATGATGACAATCATTATCAAATGATTTCTTTTCAGCATCATCAAAATATGCATGATTCACATAATACAATGCGGGTTTGAGTGCTAAAAAGTTATTCATTAATTCAGGCACTTTCTATTTACACCTTATATTCCATTTCTACCTCTCAATCACCCATTATATCCTTTTTCTTAAAAAAGTATACCCCTTTTGCTTTCCAGAAATCTATTTCCAAAAATTATGTATATTTTGGAAATATATCTCCAAAACTATGATTCATACTTTTAGAATAAATATATATTTTTCAATAAAATATCACTTAAGAATTAAGATGATTGATATGAAATAAAAAAAAATAACAGTTTATCTTATACACATGTTTGTTAGTCTTATTTTCATCATATCATTAATATATTTTTAAATCTTATCTAAAATCTTATTTTCATCTTATATATTATTCTTTAAACCTTAATTTTAAACGATCTTCATCTTTATTATATACAATATTTTACGTTTTCCTTCATGTGACAATGCGTTTCAAGATACATTCATCGCTAACTTCATGTGACATTGAATCATTTCAAGATTTCAATTTTCCAATTTAACTCACTAAAATTTATATTTATATCATATATTTTCAATTAAACTTCTTCTAATATATTTATGTTTTTGAAAAAGTATATCAGTATATAGTAATTTATATTCCTTAAATTATTAGTTTATCTAAAATATACTAATAATATTGTTAATGTTATTAGTATTAATTTATGGATACTAAAAATATAATTAAATTTATTTATATATTGGCAGTAAATATATATTCAATTTATATTCCCATGTAAGTTAAATTTATCTATTTAATAGCAATAAATATATGTTTTTTGATACATAAATAAAAATTTATAATATATATATATAATTTAAATAGGTCAATAGTTATAAAAATAGGACAATAATCAAAACTTCTGAAATGAAGTCTACATGCATAAAAATGAATAATATTGAACGGCTCTTTTATATTTTTTTTAATAAGCATGATGATTAATGTCACAATCATGATTGGGAGGTAGCAATTTTGTTTTTATTATAAAGTATGTGTATTCTATAGGGAGATAATTATGTTTAAGGCAAGGAGGATTACTATAGATTTTTGTTATTACTAACTTGATTGAGTTCAACACTATTTATTGTTAGTTGAGATGTGGTGTTAGGCATTTGTTGAGTTATAAAATGAATTAAGATTTTTAATAATTTTAATTAGATACAAATAATTATAAAATTTAAAAATTGTCTTATATGCAATCAAACGAACATATTGTATTTGTGTTTGATAGATTAGATGGAGACAAACAAATGTTAAGATCTGATAAAATATTTAAGACTTTATTTAGTACTTTGTGCTTGAGATTCGTTTTATAGGAAATGTCTTAGAAATATTCTTCCTAAAATTTGTCAAAATTCAAGGAAGTAATAGAACAGTCAATGTTTTAAAAGTTCAACATCTTAAAAGACATGTCTATGACATATGTTGTGACATACCTATTCCAAACAAAAGTACATTGACTTCTCTCGAAGTATGCTTTAAGAAAGCTAAAAGGAGCAGTGTTTCACCGTGGAGAGGGCATGCATTTAGCATTAAATACTCCAATGAACACTTTCAAATACTCAAGTTTTCAACAAAGAAAATGAAGTTAGTTAGAGACAATAGATACGTGATGAAGTTGACCTATAAATACGAAAAATGTTTTGAAGAGTTCATATCACGAAACAACTCTCTAAGAATTCAAAATTTGTTGTTTCCTCTTATCGAAGCTCTTGCTTTGTAAATTCATAACTTGTAAAGATCTCAAAACACCTTGTAAGCATGAGAGAAAAAGACTAAGTTTTGAATTTAACCCCAACAAATTTGTTCATTTCTTTAAAAGCCAAAAATGGCTTGATAGAAAAAGAATACTTATATTATAAAACTTAGGTGTAAGTTATGTTGTAAGAGTCAAAAATAATAATGAAAGATACTTTAACTTTTGTGAAAATTAGTGAAACTTGACAGGTTGTTAAAAATTGAACGTAATCTCAACGGTAAAGACGAATCAATATTATGTCTTATACATTTATTGCTTTTTCTTTAATTAACAAGGGTTCAAATTTGATTTTGATATTTGAAAAGAGTTTGTAACTATATTTATTGTTATCATCTAATATTATTTGTTTGTGAAAACTTCTATTTCTCTTTGATAAATGTTATCAAATGATGTGTTTCGGAAAATGCTTATGAAAAATTTAAAATCACAAGTTCAATCCTTCTTTTTATGATATTTATCTTTACAACATTTGGGTTAGATAATTATGTTGCTCTTTGGGTGGGTTTCTGGTTGGTTACCAAGACAACTTGGTTAGTGTCTATTTATTCTCTGTCTTTGGGTATACATACTAGCTAACTAGATATGAGTTATTTGTAGCTTCTTTTCATTGTAAATCCTTTAGGTACCACTGGTACCCATATCAATATATATTTTCTTTGTCGGTTCAAAAAAATAGAATCACCATAAGTGATAAAACTCTTCCTTTGAGAATTTAACGTAGTTGCATATTTAAGAATCAAACTTGAAATTGCTAATTAAACTGAAACAATTTCTTACTAGCTAATCCATCCATTTCTGAGAAGGGAGGTAGAAAATGTTACGCCTAGAATTCTATTTCTTGAAATTTAAATTTAAGAATCAAATTATTTTCAAAATTATTTATTGAAATTCTAATTGTGTTGTATTGGAAATGTAGATGCAACCTTACTTCAAGTGCGAAATTTGATTTTAAAGTCTTAATTTGAATATTGTTTTGTCACAAATAATACTAAGACAATTCATTGTTAAATTGACATATGCACACGTAGTACGAACTTTAATTATTTGGACCATAGGAAATTCAACTCCAGCCAGCCCATAACCATCTTTTTGCTTTCTAAAACTCTATGGTGGAGATTTGCTTCCTACACCTCTTGTTTACTTACTGCATCCCACGAGAATTTTAAACAAGCTGAATGAACAAAAATGTCCTTAGGTATCTATTTACCTCCTTCCTTTCCATTTGTGTGTGAACACCTTCCTCACTCCCTTATTTCTTTCTCCTTTGTCTTGGTGGTAGACACACTCATGCGATGAAGTGGACATTATTTTTTCTTATTTGCACATATTTCCATATAGCCATTTCCAGAATGCATAAAAAAACTTCACTTCTGGAAAAGCATTTCCGGAATTATGCATCTTGTATTCCAATATTGCATTTTAGATATGGAGATGCAAGTAGTAAATTTTGAAGGCAGGAAGAAATTGCCTCTATTGAGTCTATGCTTCTTTTATATAGCCCACATAATCTAGCCCATTATAAGTCCCTAAATTAACGCCTCTCCTTGGGCCTGAGTGTATAAAATTATTTTTGAATTTGTGTGCCATTATGGGATTTGAGCTAACAGCTTAAGATTCATCTTGTTTCTTAGCCGTTAGAGGACAAAATTATTAGGGGGATTGCTATTGGTTCCAATCTCACTGCTGACCCTTAACTAAGTGGGAAATTTTTTCCCAAAAAATATCATTCCAATGGAATCATAATTCTATTGTATAACTGCATATAAAATTCATGTTTTCGTTGTAGTTACAAAGATGCAAACAAAATATAAAATAAAAATATTTTTATTTTAGATTTTATATACAGAAACATGTTTTCATTATATATTTTGTAGACACTCCTTGTACTACAATGAAAATGTGTTTCCGATGTAGATTTTATACAAAACTCTCATACTATAATAGAAACGTATTTTCGGTATAGTACAAGAGATGTGTATAAAATATTCAATGAAATCATGATTCCACACGCAAAATTTGAAATGAGAACATGTTTCTGTTTCAGAGTTTGTACACTGAATCACGATTTCTTTGAATATTTTATATGCATCCTTTGTATTATAACAAAAATACGTTTTCATGGTAGATTTGTACAAAACTTATATAGTACAATAGAAATATATTTTCATTACTGTATACGAAGTGCATATAAAATACTCAATTGAATCACGATTTTTTTACAAAATTTGAAATAAAAATATTTTTGTTTCATATTTTGTACGTAGAATTGTAATTATGTTGAATTTTATTGACTTAGAAAAATATAATGAAATCGTAATTCTATTACAACCGAAAAAAGGTGTGGGGAAAATTAGAGAGGAACAAAAATGTCTTTTCATCCCATTTTCAGAAAGTGATAGGAGCAGTTAGCAATTGGGCAGATTTCCAGATCGAGACTATGCAGATGTAGTACACAATCGCATTTTTTAAATTAAAAGAAACATCATATATATAAAAATTGGTCGGCATAAGATAATTTGGAGATTTGCATCATGTAATAATTGCTTTCTTGTTCATGGAAATTGCTTTCTTGTTCTCCTCATCAGTAGTGGAAATGTTAAGGCATTTCAATTTCAATTTCAATCCATGTCTACCCTGGGTTGGTCGTCTTCCCCAATAGAAACCTCATCATTTTGGTCGGGCAAACGCGTTAAAGATATGGTGCAATTGATTTCTTTAAAGATATAGCCATCAATTAAAGCATAGATTTTATGCATTTCTTTGATGCTAAAAAACCGGTTCTTTTTGGAAAATTTTCAGGTCCTTTTGCCCTAAAACGTGTTGGACTTGTTTTATTATCAATTAAAGTCGGTGGAGCTCAATTGGATAAGGTGTATTAATTTTGCTGACGATCTTTTTCAACTATCTAAAGTTCCTTCTCAGAAAGGCAGTATACATTAATTGCAAAATCTATTAACAAAATTTGTCTGGTTATTAGCCTTCGAATTAGCACATGAATCTTTGCAATATATTGCTTTTAATAACGTGCCCAGTCTGAAGGGGTTTCTTGAGCAATTAACACACCCGCATCTGTAACAATGAATACTACACACGATGATGAAGAATAAATATATATACCTACATATAACATTTTTTAAATACTAACAGAATTAGAATAGAGGATCCACAATTTTATTTTACTGGGGGATGTAACAATGAAAAGAAAAAGAAGAAATTACTTTCATAATTGAGTTTTGTATAATAACCAAAATTAACTGAGTATGTACATTCATATTGAATAATCCAAAATCACGTTAAAGTATCACTTAACATGAGTTTAGGTTAATATTGTTCAAGGATTGATTTAGAGTCCAACTATGAGTTACAGCAATCGTAAATAGTTTTTACATTAAATATAAAAATTTATATATATTGTCTTACTTTGAGTTTAAATACATCTAAATATAATCACTGTTGAAAATTAATTTTGCAATGAGTTTACTTCGAAAAATAACTTAACAATAAAAAGTAAAATAAATAAAATAAAGTGATTTCAAAATCAATAATTATTTATTTATTTCTAAAAATATAGTTAAATGAGAAGACAATGTAAAATGTGTAACATATTCAAATAAAAAATATTCACAAGCAAAAAGATAAAAACCAAGAGATCCACACAAGAATAAATGATACATCAGCAATCTTTTTATTATAATTTATTGTATTTATGTTGTTTTTCTCAATTATTTTTATTATAATGATGTCACTTAAATGAATATAAAAATTGTTCTTGTAATTAGATGATACGTACTTAGGAAGAAGACCTAGTCTAAGAACATTTCAGTGTCAAGTGTAATTTATTTTTCAAAATTAGACACTAGTGTTTATATAAGACTGCATCGCAATCGACCGATTCGTATATCGCAAAACTTGTGTGACCCACTCTTATGATTTTGATTCAAATATCCTTATTTTTTGAGTTTTCTTTTAAAAAAAGTCTTCATTGAATCTGCGTTCAAAAGCAAATTATACCATGAATTTCATTTATTTATTTTGTTATTTTTTGTGTGTGTGTTCATGTTATAAAATAAGCCTACACAAATATCCTTTTGTTCATAATAATATCCCTAGTTTGGACTCAAAAGGAAGGAAAGACCTAAAATAAACCCTAATGTTAAACTAATCCAAATTAACAATGTTTCATATGAAGTTTGACGAAAGATTGTATGGATTTTAGTAGTTTGATAGTTTTCCTTGGTGAATGGATATATGTTTTTGAGGTATGAGGGCGTGGGGATTGAACTCCATGTCTTCGAATTATGCGAGTGATAATGGATGGTACCTAAAAAGAAATTTAAATGCTTAAGTTAACAAAGAATCCCACTCAAAATATATTATAATAAATACATTGACATGTATCAATGACGTATATATATATATATATATATATATATATATATATATATATATATATATATATATATATATATATATATATATATATATATATATATATATATATATATGTCAAACCTTGGTTGAAGTTAATGTCATGAAACCCTAGGTCACTCATTGGCAGTTATTCTGTATTGCAGCGTGTATTCGTGCAATTCTAATATTGATTATTGTCTTCAATTAGCTTCTTCGATCACATCGATTTGGACTCAGTAAAAATGTGGGGGATTGGACTTAGGCCTAGTCCATGACGGTAGCCCGCCCGTTTACTTGGCATACATGCAACATACACACATTAAGTTTCAAATCTCCAAATTGCTTTTTCACGTGTTATTTTCAATTAGCTTAAATGTTTTAGTTGAGTCGTTTTCTCTCACTCTATGTTTAAATTCCGAGGAATTTATTTGCTCTTTTATTTTTTACAATTTTATGCTTCAGATTTTAGTTATAAAAAGGTTCTTCTACTTCATTTATTTTCACTTTTGGGATAATTTTCCTATTTAATAATCCTTGCACTTGAGATATAACATGGATGATTAAGTGATTAACCGTGATATCTTGCTCTATTCTTCTTTTCTTTGTAACAAGTTCCTCTAATAACATTCATTTTTTTCTTATTGAACCACTTGTAATTTTATTAAGCTTTTACCAATTAATTCAGAGATGAAAACATCCCATCAAGGATTATCAAAATGATTAGTTTGTCTTCAACTCCAAATTCCCTTTTCCTTGCTAGAGGTAGGCACTGGACAATTTCATCCACTAATGGGTCTTCGATTAAGGTCCTCAATTTTGATTGTTTAGAATCGAGGAGCTAGGGAAAAAGAGAATATAGAGGGGGTTGTTAGGCTTATTCTTGGGTATCACTTCCCAAGGGGGTTCTCATAGTAGAAGTAAGGAGTCATTCATCTGTAATTCAGAGGAACTTGATATCTACTTAGTTCGGCCTATATTTAGTGGAGCCTACTATTTGGGAAGGAAATATTATTGACCCAGCTCTTGATATTTTTTTTGTGAGTAGAATAACATAGATTTAATCTTGTAACTATATTCAAAATATTTTATCTTTCCTCATTTGTACATTCAAATGATGATCTCTTGGTTGATAATTTGTATCATTATTCTTATTGAAACTTCTTATCACTCTTGAAAGAAAACTTGATTCGCATAATCTAAAAAATGAAAATTTACACTTTTGATGAAGACAAACTTCATTCACATAATCTTAAGAATTTGTCACTTCTAAAAATGATCAGCCCCTTTAGGAGTGTCAAATCGAGTCAGGCCTGACGGGCTGGGCCGGTCTGTTCTCCAAAAAAGTTGGGTTGGGCTGAAATTTGAGATCCATAAACCATTTAGGTCTGTCCCGTTTAGCCTGCAAGCCTGACGGGCCAAAGGCGGGTCGGGGCAGGCCAACCCACAGGCTAGTGCTTTTTGTAAAAAAAAAAGAAATAGATTATGGACTTTGAAATGACCCAAACACACTCTCGCAGTCCAAATGACCCAAACGCACGCAAGCCCAACCAGACCTTCTCTTTTCATTTCTCACTTCTCACTTTTCACTTTATATTATTTTGGTAATTATTTGTCACTTCTCACTTTTTTTTTATAGATGATGATGATTTGTTTGATGAAGATTCAATTGTGAAGACAACTTCTTCCAAGGGTGCATCCAATGTTGATGTGGATTAGAGGCACACAAGGTGACAAGGTCATCTAGATTCTAGAAATTGAAGTTTGTGATAAGTTTTATTCTTTTATTGCTTACTACTAGTATATTATTATTTTTAGTTATAAAAAATTATAAAAAGACAAGAGTTAGATTCAAAATTGATGTTACCAACAACAATAAAGGATAATACAAAATATGAAAAAAAAATTGACGAGCTGGCAGGTGGTCCACGGACCAAGTGGGCCAGCTTGAAATGCGCTGGACTAGGAAAAATAACTCATTTTGCTTAATGGGCTGGGCCAGACTGACCCGTTTATGACGGGCCAAAACGGACCGAGCTGACCCTTATTGACAACCCTAAGCCCCATAATGCAAACCACACACAATAATCCACCATCATCATGATTGCATTATTACAATTGAATTTATCTCATTTTCTATTTAATAATAAATAATAAAATGATTCTCCGCCCATTTCTTAACTTATATATACTTCAAAAAGAAAAAAAATAATAAAATAGAAAAAAATAACAAATAATACTAATAATAAAAATGAAAAAAAATTAAATTTTTTTATTAAATATACAATTTAGAGTCTATGAAAAATTGAACTCAAAGTATAAATATTAAGCAAAGGGGATTATTTAAAAAAACATTTCTATGTGATAAATATTTTTCTTTTAATAATTTTTATTTATATTTTTAAACTCTTTATTATTACACCTTCATCCTAAAATAATTATATGTCATCTTAGATTTTTTTATTCAAACAAATTTAATTTTATAAAATTAATTTTGTATGATCGTTAATTTATTTATTTATAAATTTTATAATTTATCATTAATATTATAAATAATATAAGAAAAAAAAGATGTATAATGTTATATTAAAAATCTAAAATAATAATTATTTTAAAATACTATTTTTACACAATAATTATAATAAGACAAAATATTATTTAGACAATCCCTTATCCAAAACTTGCAACAAGAATTAATCTTTGTAAAGTGACAATTGTAAACTGACAACAGCTTCTGCTAGAAAAAGTCTCCTACATTTAATGTTCAGGGATATCTAGGTCAGCATAAAAAGTAAAAACACAAAATAAAGAACCCCAACTTGAAAAATGGATAAGCATTGTCATCCATCACCATTAAATACCACGCAACACAGTTCTGATTAACTTAAATTTTGGCCTATCATTCCAATGCATGTTACTCTGCTTATAAACCCACCAACTTTCTCCTTTTTACACACACTTACACCCACTCTTCATATGACACTTTTCTCGATCTCGGTAGAGAGATACTACTGAACACAGAAAGCAAATACACCACACGCCCCCTTCTCTCCCTGTGAATTTCATAATGGCGTCTTCTTCCACCTCTCTTCACGTGGAAATGTGCAACAACCAGTAGCTGTAGCTCTCTCCAAAAAATGAAATTATTGTGGTGTCTGATGATGACACGCATATCAATTGACATTGTTTTAGAATTTTGTACTACTAAAAACTAAATAAATACAGCGTGAATAATCAAATTATTAAGATTATTTTCGTGCATGACATGACTGATAATATTAGTGATATCATCATCCAAATTAATATTAATTAATTTCTCTTTAATGGATCATTCAAGTGAAATATAAATTTATTTAAACGATACTTAATTTTGTTTGTAAATTATATTGAGTATACAAATATTTATAAAATTTTGCGTTTAGATAATTTATTATTAACTTAAAACTGTTGTATACAAAAGTAACAACAAACGCTTATTAGTATTTGCACTCTAAAACTCTCTTAATAACTTTCTATATATAATCGTTTTGTAATAAAATTTTGTTTAAAAATTTTATATACGACAGTATTCTCTATTAAATACATATGATAATATTCTTATATATAATTATACCAAGTGTACTAAGTATTGCGGAGGTTCTGTTGTTTGTAAAACATCCATGGGATTGTGCTTCAAATTTTGGATTTTTTTTTCATTTTCTTAATATGGGGTTAAATTAAACATAAAAGAATATTCTTGGTTCCGCTGATCATCAAACTTTGAGAGTTTCTCCTGCTTCACCAAACTTTACCAGCAAGATATATGAGTGTTCATACTCGTTTATGTTGCCAAAATGGCAATACGAAGCATTTGATGGATTTTTAATTTTTTAATGTTGTTGTACATATATTTATTAGACAAAACAAGGATAAAACTTAAGCCCACCCTAAAGAGTTATTTGATGGGTCTAATACCTAAATGATACACACTCACCAAATTTAAATTAAAAGTCTCCATCTAATATTGTCCCATGCATGTAAAACTCTATAATATATACTAATGGAAACTCCCAGCAGTGACGGAAGTAACCTTGGCCACATCTGCTGGCTTTGGTGTTGGCAGCAGAACAACCGCTAACACGGCACTCACGGCGGCCGCCACGGCACCCAACACAAACGCCGGCAAGTTGCCACCACCAAACCACTTATCCCACTGTCCACTTATAGCCGATACTATCATCTGTTTAAATGTTTGTACATACATAATTAGTCAAATAATTGCCAAAAATGTAATTAAATTAATTTCATTGCTAAGGATTACGCTAAACAAAAACATATACAATTCTTAATATAGTTATGACATGATGGATTAGATGACAAATATACGAAGTAAATGGAGTCTAACCTGTGGCACGACAATTGCAACATTGAGGACGCCCAAGGATAAACCTGAAAATTTTGAAGCAAAAAGAAAGGTTATATATTTTGATTTATGATTGACTATATCAGTTGGTCGATTTCTATAAATTTTAACTAACTACCTTAATTTATATATAAAAAAAACTTAAATTTTAACCATAATATTTATTGTTAACTATTTTAAATATAAAACACACTAAATGCCTAAATGATACGGAGTTAGTTTACCTTGGCCTGCTCCTGAAGTGGAGGAGTATATAGATGCCAGTGCAAAGGGGACGCTGAAAGTAATCTGGGTACACACATGCAGATTACAGAGAGTATTAGTTTAATTTACAGCAGATATATTGATGTCAAACTTTTAACTTTTTCACATATACATCTTACTAAATAACAATTGAAAACTCATTTTCGCCTCAACCTTCCAAATAAAAACAAAAAATAAGAAGTATTTTTTCATATGTTTAGTATGCAATACTTACCAACATTTGTAGGTTATATATAAAAGTATCGTCCGCAAAATAACTGAAATACTCCTTGGTACATGCCAAGTGCAAGATTCTTTAAGCCGATGAGGGGAATTATTTTACATTCATAAATAATGAAACGTTTCTTTTTTAAGAAATGAAACGTACTTAGCATTAAATTATTTTAATGATCATTATCAAGGACACTTACAACGATAATAAAATATTATACATTCTCTTAATTATTAAATGATCTTAATAATCATTTAATGGTTTCAAAGACTTTATACGTTTTGCGGATCTGAAAATTATAAATTAGTTTATAAAAAGAATAAGATACATTTTCAAAATCTTTAAAAATTCATTCTTCATACATGGTACGAAATAACTTACAGTTACTGATAAGAAAACATAATATTCTCTCTTATATGGTTTTCTTCTCTTACAACTGAATAATCATTTTTTATCTTAAAGATTTTATAGATCTAAAAAAATATTTGAGCTTTTAACTTTTCTCACACTTCTTTTTACTAACTGTCAATTGTAAACCTCATTATTCATGTGTCCTCAACCTTCCAATTAAAAAAGAAAAAAAGTGGTTTGGTCAAAAGAAAAAAAAAAGAGGTATTTATAATTTAACACTTTTTTGAGAATGAGGTATTAATTATAAAGATAACCACTCATAATAAAATATTATTTTCTATATTACTAAATCATCCTAATAATAATTTAATTACTTTAAATATTAAATATCAAATATTTTCTAGATCTGAAAAGTATTGTTTGGTATACCAAGGAAATAGTAACTTTTTTGGTATTTCCAGATCTGAAAAGTGTGAAATAGTTAAAGAAAATAAAAACAGAATAAGAAAACATTTTCTAAACATCAATAAAAAAAAAATGCAATTTCCATATACATGCATGGTAAGAAATCAGAAAAAACCTTACAGCAAGAGGAACACCAAGGGCGGAGAAGAAAGTCAATGCAGCCACTTGCACACCAACTGAGGGATGCCCAACAGCAGAAACGCCGTTTTTCCGTTCATGTTCTGCAGCCCTTGTGATAACCACCGTCATTGCCATGCAAACGGCGAGAATTACGTTAACGATTCCCCATAGCCACTTAACTCCCCCAACGAAACGACCCAACGGTTCCACCGTCAACGACATCAATGCCAAAACGACAGAGTTCAGCATAAGCCCCAACGCCCCCTTATGCACTCCCGAATCGTATGCTTTCTCCCCCACCTTACCACCGTACACCTCACGCCCCATCCAATCAGTATCGAACAGCATGTACGGAAACCACGCCACCCAGTTTATAGCGGTCACTACCATCAACAACCACATTGGCCTCTTTAGACCTTTAAACGCAGCCCAGAGTTCACCAAAGCACGACCCCGAAACGCCGTCGTTTTCGCCATTGTTGTCATCGCCACGTGGCGTGAATTGTGGGTCGTCGACGCAAATGAGCACAACGAAACAAAGAACCAGGAGGAGGACAATTGAGAAGAAGAAGCAGCTCTTGAGGTTTGCACAGAACACGTCACACGCTTCGGTTTGTGTGAATTTGAAGGCGCGGTGGAGTTTGTCGTAGGAGCCGGCTGCGTAGCCGAGGACGTTTCCGATGGCCATGAAGAACGAGAAGAAGGCGTTGGCGGTCCTCGTCTTGCGGTGGTCCCCGGCGGCGAGGTCACCGAGGAAGGCGCGGCATGGACCCTGGAGCATGTTGTTGGCCACGTCCAGGATCCAGAAGCCGACCACAAAGACCACCACCGCGCGTGGACGGGTCTTCTTCGTGAGGTCATCGCCCGCCGCGTGTCCTATATCGGCTGCATAACCGATGAGGAACACAGCAATTGCGACGGCGATGGCTCCGACGAAGATGAAGGGACGGCGGCGACCGAAGCGGGATCTGCATCGATCGCTGCTGTACCCTACAATGGGCTGCACAAGCAGCCCAGAGATTGGGCCGCAGAGCCAAATGAACGACGCCCATGCGTGAGGGACGCCGAGGGTCTGGACGTACGGTGTCAGAAGAGAGAGCTGTAGGGCCCACCCGAATTGAATTCCCGCGGCGATTGACGAGACAGCGAACATTTTTCGGAGAGGACTAGGTCCCGGTTGTTGTGCTGTCTCCACCTGAAGAGACGAGGAAGGAGGTTGTTCCATTGTGAAAGAACAACAAATTCACACACAGAGAAAATATGAGAAAGAGAAAGATGATTTTTTTTTTCTTTCAGGCTTTGGAGAGAGGAAGCAGAGTGTGAGAAAGTGGAGAGAGTTGGAGAGTTTATAAGGTGTGAGGAATTGCGATGGATACGTCAAATTATGAGTCAATTAGAAGAGCTGTGTCGCGTATTCGCGTGGTTTTTAGTGTTGAGTGGCACAATCCTTATCCATTTGTCAACGTGGGTTCATCAAATTTTATTATTTTCACACTACGTAACTTTAACCAAAATATTGTTGGACATTGAATGTCAAAGACTATTTATGAGGGCCAATTAATTCTCTTATTAATGTAATCTTTATTGATTCATTTACCGGCTTTTTGAAAGGTAAAAAAAACGGTTTAAAATTAAATGAAAAATATTCAAAAATATTTGTCACATGCAATAAAATGTACGTATCCGTTTCTTTTGAAAAGATTCCACCCATTGTAAATTATGAATAAGATATGTGTCTATAATGAAAGAAATAAAGTACGGTGTTGCAATTTAATTTGATGCATGCCAAGATTGAGGAAAAAGTGAACGTTGTTTATCAAAAAGATGAAAAGTTTTCCGTAATAGCAAAAGACTTAAAGAAAGAAATACAATTTTTTAGGTAATAACAATAAATTATTAAATTAACAATTAAAATCATAGATTTTATACAAAATTATCCTAATTTATATATCAGATAAATTAAGTTACATTATAGTATTATGTAAAAGAAACAAAAAATGGGATTAAAAAATTAATTTACAAATATTGTATGGAACAATATTGAAAAATACAATATTGAAAAATATAATAAACATAAAATTCAAATACATTTTTATTAAAAATTTATTTTCATTTGAGAAGAAAGATTTTAAAATTAATCAAAAAAGTAATCCAGTAACACAATTTTGTTATTTAATTAAGATTTTAAGAAGATTAGCTTATAAAACATATATATTTTTAAAATATCAAATATATATTAATGTAATACGTAAAAATGATGAATATATATATATATATATATATATATATATTAATTTTAATTATTATTTTTCATAAATTATATTTTAAATGGCCAAAATACAATTGCACGATTAGTGCTAATGTGGTAACTGTCTCTTATATTTGCCACCAAAAACAGCAATAAGCTAATGTTGTCTCAAAGTTGGTTGTCATATAAAAAATAAGTTTAATTACTTATTTAATTTTTATACTTTTCAAATCTATCTATTTTAGTTTATATAATTAATAAGTGAATTTTTAGTCCCTTAAGTTTAATAAATGATTTTTTTAGTCCTGAAGTTTAATAAGTGAATTTGTTTGATTCTTAGGTTTATATTTTAATTTCCAAAATGTTTCTGGCATTATTTTTTTTTAACTCCGTTAGTTAAAATTTTTTAACGACAAAGACATTTTGCGAATTAAAATGTAAACTTGATGAACTAAAAAAATCACTTCATAACTATAAGGATTAAAATAGATAAGTTTGGAAACTATAGTATTTAAATGAGTAAATAAACCTAAAAAATAATTAAAAAATCATTTTGTGATTACAGATTTTATAATTAATTCAGACTCTCTATAGCTTCTAAAGTAACTTTGTAGTTAAATCTGTTACAAAAATATATTATTTTTAATTATAAAAAAGAATTAGAGATTGTTATGTCAGTCTTTGATTCATTTGTTGAGTAGTAAGTATAAATAATAATTTTAAAATTATATATTTTTCAACAAGTATTTTGGTTGTTAAATTCTTTACAACAACAACATATTATTATTATTATTATTATTCAATAATTTTTTATTATTCATAAGTCGCATCTTCTTGTTGTGTTGTAGGTGACCCTCCTTCAAATTCGTAAGCCTAGGTCTTCAAATTTCAACCTCTAACTCATCAATATGTATTACAAAAGTGAAGAAAAAGCTTTTTCCTAAAGCTTTTTTAATTACAAAATGTTTCTCTCATTAATTTTTTTAACTCCGTTAGTTAAAAAAATTTAACGACAAAGATCTTTTGCGAATTAAAATATAAATTTGATGAATTAAAAAAATCACTTAATAACTATAAGGACTAAAATAGATAAATTTGAAAATTATAGTAATTAAATGAATAAGTAAACCTAAAAAATAATTAAAAAATCATTTTGTGATTATAGATTTTGTAATTAATTAAGACTCTATATAGCTACCAAAGTAACTTGGTAGCTAAATCTGTTACAAAAATATATTATTTTTAATTATAAAAAAGAATTAGGGATTGTTATGTCGGTCTTTGATTAATTTGTTGAGTAATAAGTATAAATAATAATTTTAACATTATATATTTTTCAATAAGTATTTTGGTTGTTAAATTCTTTACAACAACAACATAATATTATTATTATTATTATTATTATTATTATTATTATTATTATTATTCAATAATTTTTTATTATTCATAAGCCACATCGTCTTGTTGTGTTGCAGGTGACCCTCCTTCAACTTCGTAAGCCTAGGTCTTCAAATGTCAACCTCGAACTCATCAATATGTATTACAAAAGTGAAGAAAAAGCTTTTTCCTAGATTATCCAAAGAACATAAATACAAGTTTGTTTTTATTGGGGTCAAGCATAATAGGAAACAAAAAAAAATACCATGAGAAAGAAACATATTTAAAATACAAGATGGTGAATTTGAAAGACTTTAAGAGGATTCTTAGAGCACCTATAAGTGGAAAGTCAATTCCAAAAGTCTATCAAGATATAATAATTTTTGTTTCAAGATTTAAAGATGGACATGATTCATGTGCAACATTTTTTAATCTAGAGATCAGCAAATTCTCATTTTGACATGGATTAGGAAGTGACCTTTTTGCTTGTTTTCCTCCCTTAATTTGATCCTTAATAGATGGAGCCTGACCAACATTAGTGTTACATTTTTTAACATTTATTTCTGCTAGCTTACCTCCTTCAAAAGTTTTTAAAACATTTTGTTACCACCTGATTGTCGCCCAACATTAACATTCCATTTAAATTCCACAACATCACAGTTTCTTGATTTTAGTTGTTTCTTAATTTTAGTAACAACAGTCCAATCTCCATACAATTTCTCATTTGCCCCTTATTTCCTCAATTCCTATTAATATCTCATTAATGTTAGGGTTGATTGTCATTCCGCCATTGGGTTCCCTATGTCTTGTCCATGTTATTGTGAATTGATGACCAACCTTGGTGCTTCAACCTTAGTGTGTGAACAACTACCCTCTCTGGGACTATACAATTCCATATCATTGCGATTTCTTGATTTTTGTTATTTCTTATTTTTTATGCATCGTTGTATTAGAGTTAAGGAAGCAGATGTGTCAACATACAAAGTTTAGAAGCAATAGAAAACAACCAACAACCAACTATGTGAAAGAGATAGTTCGCAACAATTTGACTTGGACTTTAATTTTCTTCAACAACTAGTAACAAATACTTCTATACTTATAAAGGACCTGGACATATTGAAACTTATTGAAAGGAAGAAAATTAGGATAAATAATTTAAGATCAAGAAGTCAAGCTATAAAAAAAAATAATTTGCTTCTAATACTAGTCTTCTTTAGCCCAAACACTCTAGGATTTGAAGCCAAATTATTCGAACCCATAGAGTGTTTGTAATCACCTCCACTCAAGGAACCTTACTAAAGAGAGCATACGAAGGTGTCATAGAAGTATGTTCTTAAAAAGAACCTTTTAGGAAAGGGAAAAAACTCAAAAGAGCAATTAGGGGATTGTTGCATCTAGAGTTTGAGTGAACATACTAGTTATTGTGAGTATAGTAGTAATTATTACTTGGGTGAAGCTTGAAGAGAATTTTTGAAAAATTACTTGAGTAAAACTTAGAGAGGCTTAAATAATAAAGGAAGCATCCCCTTCTAATAAACAAGAAAGGAAGCATCCCCTTCTAATAAACTTTTGATATCCAAGCAAAAACTTGAAGAGATATGTCAAAAGCAGTGTTTTCATTGTGTAGAAAAAGGCCAAGGTTTGTTGAGTGTCACTGTTTAACCCCCTTTTAGTGACCAACAAATTCACTTCACACTTTTCCCATTGCTGGTTGACTCAAATTAATTTCAAGTCTCAACACACACTTTTGTACACTTTCCTCTCAAGGCATCAATGGTTTTAATATTCACCTCCACTTTTATAAACTTTCCTATGAGTTTGCCGTGAATTAAAACCTTGACTTGGCTGCACTCCCCCTCTTTCTCAAGTGGTTTGGGTTTGGTTGGGAGTGGATCATCATGTTATTCTGAATAACTAATGAACACACTTGTTTTTTTTAGAATGATTCAACACTCTTGGAAAATGGATCAAAGGCTTTCTGAGGAAGCCAAAAGATAGGCTCTCTCACATGCAAAGGTTCTAGACCAAGTTATTATTATATCTTTTTCTGCAACCCAAGCAATTGATTTGTTTGATTAGGTTTCGTTTGAGTTTGATTTATTTCTAGCTACGAAGCTCAGGTGCCCTTTCTTCAATGAGTCCCAAGCAAGCCATGCCACATTGCATGGGAGGAACTAATCCTTTACTTCCCTTTTGAGTTTCAGATATTCTTCTTTGTTGATCCAGGATTATTACAATATCAAGTAACCCGTAGCTAAGTTTATAATTATTGTAGCTCCCTAAAAGCTCATATGAGTTATGTTAGCAAATTATAACTTTAAATAATCTTAAAATATATATATTCAGATGTAACTAGCTAAGGTACTCCTTCTAAAAAAGTAATAGGTATACATTGACAAATATTACTTTTGGAATTTGCTAACGTACACCCACTCATTTTTAGAAGTAATATGTTAGCCAACTACAAATATGACTAATCTTGATTAAAATATACATGTGGATAAGTTGCTAAAATACTTCTTCTAAACACACACGAGTAATAATTATTTTTCGGGCTGAACCTCAACCTCAAAGTCAAATTTTGCACTTACCCAGTTCACATACCACACATCATTTTTTTAATGATCAATTCAATGACATTGTGATGTAACATCTATTAATTTTATTAATAATTAATTTCTGTTAAAAAATTTAATTAATTATTATTATTGGAGTTTTTTTAATTATATTATTTTATTTATAAGATTTGAATATAAAATTTGATTAAAAAATATTTTTTATTTATAAGATTCGAATATGAAATTTTGTTGGAGACTACTCACACCAACAATTTATTAATATATTTTTTTCTGCAAATAAAACTCGATTATTTAAAAAAATAACAAAAAGCTGTAACAGTTTGTTTTGTTTTTATTTTTTTTTTATCGGCCGAAAAGCTGTAACAGTGTAACCCTTTCGGTCCTCTCCCTCTGCTGCGAGTCAAATAAAGTGAGTTTTCTTGATTAAATTTGACACCATAGGCCCCAATCCCATGGTTGCCAATTGCTGTGCATAAACGAACGAAGGAAAAAGAAACGGAGAAAAAGGCACCTTTTCACCAAAGTAGTCGACACAAAATATACTTCCTCTCTTCTTCTCCTAATACACTCCAAAATTTTGCCTCCCTCAATCGTCATTGCTTCTAGAACATATACTTCCTATCTCTTTATCCCCTGAAACAATCCCAAATTTTCTCCATATAATTTAGCCTAGGTTTCTAATTCAAGATAAATCAAATCCAACTCAACTATTAGAATCACTATATATATATATATATATATATTATCCAAAACGTTTACGTAAATGATGACATCCACAAAGATTAAATTTAGTAAAATGACCACAGTATGGGTTAGAATTAGGATACAAAAAATGCAGAAAGTAAACCCAACTTCGCCAATGGATAAACATAGCCATTCATAATTATCAATTAGTTATCCTTAAAGAACACATGCAACGTAAAAAATGGGTAGTTTTTGCCACAGCTAATTACTATACGATACAAATCCTATTATTATCTTAAATTTTGAACCACTCATCCCAATGTTAAAAGCCATATATAAACTCTTCAACCCTCTCACATTTACACACACTCCTCCTCCTCCTCCTCCTCGAGGCCTTCACAGAGAGAAAGAGAAAACATTTCAAAAAAAATAAAAAAAAATAAGCCTCTTTCTCTCTCTGAATTTCTAAGCCTCTCTCACAACAATGGAGGAGCCACAACCAGGACCCAGCCCGTTACGCAAAATGATTTTGGTGTCATCAATGGCGGCCGGTATCCAATTCGGGTGGGCCCTACAGCTCTCCCTTCTCACCCCATATGTTCAAACCCTAGGCGTCCCGCACGCTTGGGCCTCATTTATTTGGCTATGTGGCCCGATATCTGGGCTGCTGGTGCAGCCCATTGTGGGCTACAGCAGCGACCGATGCCAATCCCGTTTCGGTCGTCGCCGTCCCTTTATCCTAGCCGGGTCTTTGGCCGTCGCCATTGCCGTGTTCCTAATTGGTTACGCGGCCGATATAGGACACGCGGCAGGCGACAACCTGACCCAAAAGACTCGGCCACGTGCAGTGGCGATCTTCGTGATCGGGTTTTGGATCCTCGACGTGGCTAACAACATGCTCCAGGGTCCATGCCGTGCCTTTCTGGGCGACCTCGCTGCCGGGGATGAGAAAAAGACAAAGGCAGCCAACGCCTTCTTCTCTTTCTTCATGGCCGTCGGCAACATCCTGGGCTATGCTGCGGGATCCTACGACGGCCTCCACCGCCTCTTCCCCTTCACGGAAACCGAGGCATGCAACGTCTTCTGCGCAAACCTCAAGAGTTGCTTCTTCTTCGCTATCGTCCTCCTGGTGGTCCTCACCACCTTGGTGCTGATTACCGTGAAAGAAACTCCCTACACGCCAAAGGCAGAGAAGGAAACCAAAGATGCAGAGAAGACACACTTCTCGTGCTTCTGCGGAGAACTTTGTCTTGCATTCAAGGGGCTGAAGAGGCCAATGTGGATGTTGATGTTGGTGACCGCCGTGAACTGGATCGCGTGGTTCCCTTACTTTTTGTTCGACACCGATTGGATGGGTCGTGAGGTGTATGGTGGTGACGTGGGGCAGAAGGCGTACGATTCGGGAGTTCATGCAGGTTCTCTAGGGCTAATGTTGAACGCGGTGGTGTTGGCTGTGATGTCATTGGCAATTGAACCGTTGGGGCGTGTGGTTGGGGGAATCAAGTGGTTGTGGGGAATCGTTAACATCTTGTTGGCTATATGCTTGGGAATGACCGTTCTCATCACAAAGATCGCTGAGCATGAACGTCTTCTTAACCCTGCTTTGGTTGGGAACCCTTCCCTCGGTATCAAAGTTGGCTCCATGGTTTTCTTCTCTGTCCTTGGAATCCCTCTTGCGGTAAATACACTTTAACTTGTTTCTTATAAAATAAATTGGACCTGACTAGTAATGCATGTCAATTTTATTTGACCTTAACCTAAACTAGTTAGTGCTTTCTTTGGGTGTAACCAGATTACTTTCAGTGTCCCATTTGCTCTAGCATCTATATACTCCAGCACTTCCGGAGCAGGCCAAGGTAATAATTAAGCAAAAAGTCATATCATTACTCTCTTCAAAAAATTATTTCTTTTTCAAAAGTTAAGCTTTATCAAAAGATTTGTTAAACAAAGTTTTATACAGACAAAAAAAAGGTATATAGTTTTTTATTATGGAAATTGACCAGAAGATATAATTTCACATAGACCAAAATGTATAACATTTATTTCTGTTTCAAAAAAAATTTCAGGTCTATCTTTGGGTGTCCTTAATATTGCAATTGTCGTTCCACAGGTTAGAATCCATTTATTACTTCATAAATATGGCGTGAAATAGAATAAAAAAAAATCTAACGATGAGTTACCTATTTGGTTTATACAGATGATAGTATCAACCATAAGTGGACCTTGGGATGCCTTGTTCGGCGGTGGAAACTTGCCTGCATTCGTGTTGGGTGCGGTGGCCGCTGTCGTGAGTGCAATATTAGCAGTTCTTCTGCTGCCAACTCCAAAGAAAGCTGATGAGGCCAGGGCTTCTAGCCTCAACATGGGAAGTTTGCATTAGTGTGTCTATTATAGGGCTTTACATGCTTCGCTTTCAACCTTGCTTTGATATGGGAAAAAGGACTGAGTCTTTAGATTCGAAGTGGGTGTATGCATGTGTATATTAGATATTAGACATGGGTTTTAGATACTTCCATAGCCACTTTATGTCCAAGAACAAACATTAATTTGTAAACTTTGGTGCGACAATTATAGCGAATAGAAAATCATTTAACATGCATCTTTTTATTTCACACATTAAAAAAATATCATAATAAATATATATATTATCATATTATAAAAGAAATATTTGAAAAGTAGAGTATATAATTTTGTCCTAGCCTTTTCATCAATATATGTATATTTTTTATTTTGATGTGTATTTCACTCCAATCATCTCCAATCAATTAATTTCTTTTATTTTTATTTTTAAATTAAATTTTAATAATTTTTTTAAAATCTTATCAGTTAAGAATAATATTATATTAAAATTTAAATTTTTTATTTTAAAGTTAAAATATAATTTACATATTGAAATATATGTGTTTATAATAAATTTTAATTATAGTATATATAATTTGTAAAATATAAATTAATTATATTTGTTTATAATAAACTACATTCATTACCGATCTTTTGTAATTAAAATCAGTTTTAAACTCAAAAAGGTTAATTTGGAATCCTAAATACCCATTATTCCAATATTTTTTTAATCGATTTTTAATTATAATATAATTTTTATATTTAAAACATATTAATTTATTACTAAAATTAATTATATAAAATAAATTTATATTATTTACAATGTACGAATTAAAATAATAATTACTGATAAATTGGATATAATAAAAAATTGAAACGTGCATGGTTTGGATTCAAGGAATATCAAATCAAGTTCATTTTTAAACTAATTTTTTAAATTGTATTTCAAAATGGGACCACTCTACTTTTGTCAAAACCTGTTTGGTTTTTGTTGAATTGGTTTTAAGAAAAATCGGTTATAGTTATTTTAAATTACGATTTCAAAAACAATTATTTACAATTTTTCTTTACTCTAAATGTTATTGTGAGTAGCATAGCTTAGATACCTCGGTCACTCACACATCTGTTAGAAAGCTTTTTAGAATGAACTAAGAACCCCCAATTGAGACACATAATCTTTTCCTTAAATCAGTTGCCTAAATGGGAATTGTCTTGTTGGAGCATAATCGTCACAATGGTTAGGCACCATCAACTTTTAAATTCACAAAATTCAAATAATTTAAATAGTTGACAATATAAATTTTAGAATTCTAAACCTAATATAACCTACATATAAGTGGTTAATCAAATATATAGTAGAATTTAGAATACTCAACATTTGTATAAAATTACATGTCGTCTAAAATAATTCTAAAATTCATTATTGAGAAATACAAAGAATATATTTATTTTACACATTTTAATCCATTATTTAAAAGAGTGTATTGGTAACACTTTTATTCATTAATTTACTCTATCCCATGGAAGTTTTCTACTGATAACTAAAAAAAATGCACTTGTTAATTAATTGGGCCCAAACTCAATAAACATACATGGTAGTTATGTTTCAAAAAATTATATTTTTTAATCAGACATATATTACTTTGTTAGTTTACTAAAAATATTAGTAGGAAGAATTTGAACCTATCACATTTTTCTTCTCTTTTTCATTGATCCTTAACTGCTTCCTTCTCATTTATCAAGCCAATTATATATCTCCTAAAAAATTGTATAATATTATACGCTCTCATTGAAAATTTGTTAAACTACTCTTTTAACCTATTTTACGAACACAAGATCACCAATCAATAAAATATAGATTAATCCAAAAAATTCTAACATAGGTATTGTACTATTTTTGTTATGATACCACAAATATTTTCTAATAGACAATTATATTTAAATTAAGTAAGACTATTATTGATCGTAAGATATGTGTCTATAATGAAAATAATAAAATACGGCGTTGCAATTTTAGATGCATGCCAAGATTGAGGAAAAAGTGAATGTTGTTTATCAAAAAGATGAAAAGTTTTCCGTAATAGCAAAAGACTTAAAGAAAGAAATACAATTTTTTAGGTAATAATAATAAATAATGAAATTAACAATTAAAATCATAGATTTTATGCAAAATTTATCCTAATTTATATATCAGATAAATTAAGTCACATTATAGTATTATGTAAAAGAAACAAAAAATGCGATTAAAAAATTAATTTACAAATATTGTATGGAAAAATATTGAAAAGTATAATAAACATAAAATTCAAATACATTTTTATTAAAAATTTATTTTCATTTGAGAGGAAAGATTTTAAAATAAATAAAAAAAGTAATCCAGTGACACAAAATTGTTATTTAATTAAGATTTTGAGAAGATTAGCTTATAAAACATATATATTTTTAAAATATCAAATATATATATTAATGTAATACGTAAAATTGATGAATATATATATATATATATATATATATATATATATATAAATATATATATATAAATTTTAATTATTATTTGTCATAAAGTATATTTTAAATAACCAAAATACAATTGCACGATTAGTGCTAATATGGTAACTGTCTCTTATATTTGCGACCAAAAACAGCAGTAAACTAATGCGGTCTCAAAGTTGGTTGTGATATAAAAAATAAGTTTAATTAATTATTTAGTTTTTATAATTTTCAAACTTATCTATCTTAGTTTATATAATTAATAAGTGGAGTTTTAGTTCCGCAAGTTTAATAAGTGCATTTTTTAGTCCTGAAATGAATTTGTTTAATTCTTAGGTTTATATTTTAATTCTTAAGATGAATCTGTCATTATTTTTTTTTAATCCGTTAGTTAAAATTTTTAACGACAAAGACCTTTTGAGAATTAAAATGTAAACTTTAAAAACTAAAAAATTTATGGACTAAAATTGATAAATTTAGAAGCTATACTAATTAAATGAGTAATTAAACCTAAAAATTAATTTAAAAATCATTTTATGATTACAGATTTTGTAAATGATTCAGACTCTATATAGCTACCAAAGTAACTTGGTAGCTAAATCTGTCACAAAAATATATTATTTTTAATTTTAAAAAAAAGAATTAGGGATTGTTATGTCAGTCTTTGATTCACTAGTTGAGTAATAAGTATAAATAATAATTTTAAAATTATATATTTTTAGTGACTATATTTTTCAATAAGTATTTTGGTTGTTAAATTCTTTACAACAACAACATATTATTATTATTATTATTATTATTATTATTATTTAATATTTTTTTATTATTCATAAGTCACATCGTCTTGTTATGTTACAAGTGACCCTCCTTCAACTTGGTAAGCCTAGGTCTTCAAATTTCAACCTCTAACTCATCAATATGTATTACAAAAGTGAAGAAAAAGCTTTTTCCTAGATTATCCAAAGAACATAAATACAAGTTTGTTTTATTGGTCAAACACAATAGGAAACAAAAAAACATACCATAATAAAGAAACATATTTAAAATACAAGATGGTGAATTTGAAAGAGTCTAGGAGGATTCTTAGAGCACCTATAAGTGGAAGGTCAATTCCACAAGTCTAGCAAGATATAATAATTTTTATTTCAAGATATAAAGATGGACATGATTCATGTGCAACATTTTTTAATCAAGACATCAGCAAATTCTTATTTTGACATGGATTAGGAAGTGTCTTTTTTGCTTATATTCCTCCCTTAATTTGATCCTTAATAGATGGAGCCTTACCAATATTAGAGTTACATTTTTGAACATTTATTTATGCTAACTTAACTCCTTCAAAAGTTTTTAAAACTTTTTGTTACCACCTGATTATCGCCCAACATTAACAATCCCTTTAAATTCCATAACATCACGGTTTCTTGATTTTTGTTGTTTCTTATTTTTAGTAACAACAGTCCAATCTCCATACAATTCCTCATTTGCCCCTTATTTCTTCTATTCCTATTAATATCTCATTAATGTTAGGGTTGATTGTCATTCTGCCATTAGGTTCCCTATGTTTTGTCCATGTTCTTGTGAATTGATGACCAGCCTTCGTGCTTCAAACTTAGTGTGTGAACAACTACCCTCTCTAGGACTATACAATTCCATATCATTGTGGTTTCTTTATTTTTGTTGTTTCTTATTTTTAGTAATAACAATCCAATCTCCAAACAATTCCTCTTCTACCCTCTAGTTCCTTTGTCACCATTAATGACCTCATTAATCCTAGGGTTGATTGTCATGTTGCCAATAGGTCCCCCACATTCTGCTCATGTTATTGTGAACTGAAAACCTAGCATTTGTGCTTCAACCTTAGTGTTCTCTATGGCTATATGACTCCACATCACCACAGGTTCTTGATTTTTGTTGTTTCTTACTTTTAGCAACAACAATCCAATCTCCATACAATTCCTCATTTGCCCTTTATTTCCACTATCTTTATTAATGACCTCATTAATGTCATAGTTGATCGTTGTGTTCTCATTAGGTCCCTATATTTTTCTCATGTTCTTGTGAATTGATTACCAATCTTTGTGCTTTGGCCTTAGTGTGTAGACAACAATTATCTCTATGACGATACAATTCACATCTTTTGCAAATATATGAAGACCTTCATATTCTACATTGAACCAAAATTGTGGAACCAAACTTTGTTGAAGTATAACCATTTTCTAAACTCAAATGTTTTAATGAAAACAAACTTTTGAGAAGTAAATTCTAAATCTCCATGCTACTAATGATTTGCTTTGAGTACTTGAGTCAAGGCAAGACTTGATCAAAAAGTTTCAAGAAAAGGTGTGAAACATTAATTTGCATCATTCCCACACTCTAGACAAAGACTTTACAACATAAGAAGCAAGAATACTAGAAAGAAAGTTGATCATAAGCATGAAAGACTAATTATGCTTTCTCAAATCAAAGTGTAACAAGATTAAAAGTTGTGTATGATCAAAAGCAGGATTTAAAGATATCTTTAGTCAAGAGTAGTATCAAAATATACACATAGCTTGAATTTCATCAGAAGTGGAACTGTTGAGCAAAAGAATAAAGACATTGAAGTTTATATTGTTCAAAAGCACAAACCAAAAATAAAGTTAGATGTCATGTATCAGTGTAATAAAGTACTGAATCAAAAGTAACAAGTTCTACAAAAGACATGCAAGAAATTAATAAACACAAAACTTACAAAAGATTATAAACAAAGAAACCAAAAGAAGAAAAGATCATTGCATCAACATTGCAATTACCATAAGAAATGCTATCAAAAGATTCTACAAAAAGACTAGCTGAAGAAGAAAGAGAAGTCATGAGCCAGTAACAATAACGAGCACCAACTATCACAATTTCAAATTCAAATTGTGCAAGTTGTATGATAAACTACTTTTTGAGTGATAGTATGTGTGAGTTTTTGTGTCATTTTCATGCATTTTTTCTTTGCAGAACTCACGTTTGAACACAAGTTTTGTCTTGTAGAAGTATAGTTGCTCAATAAAGTGAAAGATTTGAAAATTGCATGTTTCCTAAAGATTTGAAGAATTCTGTCACTTGACTATGATCGTGGTACATTCATCACTATCATCGTAAGCAGTATGACCATGACAAAATAATGACATCCCATCTAAACAACATCAACTTTTGACAACGATCATGGTAAATTCACTAGGACCATAGTCTACACCATAAAGGTTGTAGTTGTTCTACAACACACCAAAGCTTCAACATCACAAGTTTCCAACCACAACTGTGGTGGAGTTAAGCACGATTATAGTGTGCCTTTCTAGCTGATATCTTTAAGAAACAATAAATAAGGATTGTTTTTTTGTAACTTTGACATATTTGACCTAATTTACGAATTTTAGAGCACTTTGAGGGGTTTTGAGAGTTTTGAAGTATGGACAACACTGTGAAGATGAATCGTGATCATCGTTTTTACCTTGTGGTATGTCTACGCTAATTTCTTATAGGCTTTCTACTTTTGTTTTGATCATAAGCATCATCCAAGTTTGGCAGATATGATGTAACTGTCCAATTCTACCCTTTTCTATGTTCTTAATGAAATTCCTTAGTATTTTATGTTAATTAATCATCTTTCTCATTTTTATTGTTTATTTGAAAATTGATCAATCTTATGCTTAATCAAATGTATTGTGGTGATCATCTCTGTATGTTTGGTAGACATAGGTAGAGACCATTTTACACCAAATTATATGATAAAATTGTTTGGATAATCTTCGATGGATTAATTAATCCTTAATTGATCAACCTTTGGAATTGGTTATAACCTTTGACTTAAATCAATATATCTATAATCAATTAAGTATTGGTTTAAAGAAAAAAGAAACATTAGACCTTGATCATAGGCTTTTGATTGACTTTGGGAATCAATAATTAAATGTGGTAAGAATTTCATATGAAATATAATTAGGGAAAAATTAGTATTAGTGAATCATAATCCTTAGTCGTTTTCAATATCACTTAAATCTCTCTTTTGTGATAGTTTATTAGCTTTCTTTTAAAAAAAACCAAAAGCCACAAAAATACTTCAATCTTCTTTTTAAATTATCTCAACTGTTTAGTTTAATAATTTTGATTATTTGAGAATACAACTGGTTTCTAGGGTTACTACTGTTCGTGTATTGGCAAGTGTACCGATTTGCACAAGTAGTATTTAAAACGGTAAGACCGAGTATCGTATCCACAGGGAATTTGTTTCACTTAGATTATGTATATTCAGTATGTAAACACTTTTTAGCTTTTGAAATAAAATAAAGATTCAATGATGGTTTAATTTTCTACAATCAACTACTCTACTTATCAACTTACGAAATAAACTGGAAGCTATAAAAGATGCGATAAATATCAAGATAAAAGTGTCGGGGAGTCTTCTACTGAACTTTCTCTTGCCGTATAATTTTTTTTTTCTATTTAACGTTATTCTAACGCTCTTGCATCAAGTAGATACTCAAACCATGATTCCTCACAAGAATGAGCCTAACTCTCTTAGCTTTTGTTCTTGATTCCCCAACAAACTCGTTCTAAAAGAATTGCAATACACGCACAATGCAAAACATACTAGATTACTGCATTCTATTTCTAGATACACAGGCCTCTAGCTTGCTCTATCAAGTTCTAAGGTTTTAAAGTATTTTCCAACACTCAAAAGCCTATTAAACATACAAATGGATGATCAAGCCACAAGCATGTAAAATATATGCAGATAGAAGCAAAGAACACCAGAAAATAACATTAAGTAGATAGTTAGAGGTTTACATTAAGAGAGTTCAGTAGAATACTCCCCAATAATGAAGTTCCAAGCCTTCCATTACAAGAAATGCTTCATACAACTAGAAAAATGAATGTTTTTGTGAAAGAAAATGGAAAAGGGTTAAAAAGAATGTCTTCTCTATAGCCTATCTGCCTTCTTCTCTCTGCTTTCACGTAGCTTCAGTCGTGTCTAGCTTGGTGACCTTTGGTTTCCCACCAACTCAATCTTTTAAAGGCTCTTGGACTTCTCAGCACACGAAGGCTCGCTCAGTGAGCGTGTCTCGCTAAGCGAGAGTAAGTGAAAATCCGTTAAGCGAGCTTGGGCGCGCTAAGCACGAGAAAAGACAACATTCTCGTTGGGCGGGCTGGCTGTGTGCTAAGCGCGCTGATCTCTGACTTATCCTCTTCTAGGATTTTGCATCTGCTAAGTGAGTTGGTTGCCTCGCTTATCAAATAAGGCTCGGTTAGTCAATCTGCCTCGCTAAGTGAGTTCATCAGCAACTTTTTACACATTTTCTTCTTTAGCCTACAAACTAAGTTGAATTCAACATTAGGTCACAAAAATGACATTTGTACTCTATAAATTCACACAAGAATAAAAATATTTACAATTTCCTCAAAAAGAACCATAAATTGAAGGCACATTGCTATTTTCTTAGAAATTTTCAATGCACTAAGAACTCATGAATAACAATTAATAACTATTGCATGAGGTATACTTACCCTTGTGCGAGCACTATTTTTTATGCATTGTTGTATTAGAGTTAAGGAAGAAGATGTGTCAACATATAAAGTTTAGAAGCAGTAGGAAACAACCAACAACCAACTATGTGAAAGAGACAGTTTGCAACAGTTTCACTTGGACTTTAATTTTCTTCAACAACTAGTAACAAATACTTCTATACTTATAAAGAACCTGGACATATTGAAAGGAAGAAAATTAGGATAAATAATGTAATATCAAGAAGTCAAGCTATAAAAAGAAATAATTTGCTTCTAATACTTGTCTTCTTTAGCCCAAACACTCTAGGATTTGAAGCCAAATTATTCCAACCCATAGAGTGTTTGTAATCACCTCCACTCAAGGAACCTTACTAAAGAGAGCATACCGAAGGTGTCATAGGAGTATGTTCTTAAGAAGAACCTTTTAGGAAAGGGAAAAATCTTAAAAGAGCAATTAGGGGATTGTTGCATCTAGAGTTCGAGTGATCATACTAGTTATTGTGTGAGCTAATGAGTAGTAATTATTACTTGGGGTGAAGCTTGAAGAGAATTTTTGATAGAATACTTGGATAAAACCTAGAGAGGCTTAGATAATACTAGGTGAAGAGTCTGCAAAGGCTTAAACAATATAAATTAGCGAAAATCCTAAGGAAGTACCTTGTTGTTGGCGCTTTAATTAGCGAAAATCCTATAATTGTAGGGATTGACTATAACCCAAAGTTGTGGGTCAACTAATATAAATTTTATGTATACTGTCTTCCTTTTCTTTTATGCTTCTCATGCATTGGTCTACTTCATTTCCATCAATCATTTAAGAAGTATTTAAATATATGCTAAGTTATTATTCTTTACACTTAAACAAGAATTTTCAAAGAGGTTTTAACTTTAGAAGTAACATTAGTAACACCCTTTAGAATCAGATTCTAGATATCTTGAGAAGTAACACCCTTTAAGATATTTAATATACTTTGATTTATCGCTTGATACCTTAAACAAGAAAGGAAGCATCCCCTTCTAATAAACTTTTGATATCCAAGCAAAAGCTTGATGATATATATCGAAAGCAATGTTTTCATTTTGTAGAAAAAGGCCAAGGTTTGTTGAGTGTCACTGTTTAACCCCTTTTAGTGACCAACGGATTCACTTCACACTTTACCCACTATTGTTTGACTCAAATTAATCTCAACACACACTTTTGTAAACTTTCCTCTCAAGGCATCAATGTTTCTAATATTCACCTACACTAGTCTACCAACCATGGTTGTCAAAGCTAACACAATACTATCATCATAATACTTCATCCTAAAGCATGAAAACCTTATCCAAATTGAAGTGCTTTCAATTTTAATCTCAAAAGCGACAAAGTATGGTATCCGTGGCCTAACAACTAAATAATGATCATACATAATCCAAGGGCCCCTACAAATAACCAATCCACATAAAAATCATGCCCTATATCTACTACTTTCTTACCACGTAATTTATCCCACACAGTAAGGAAAATGATTTTCCCCCCTAAAATATGCACAATAATAAAATCTTTCCATGGACACCACAACTTCTACAAGAAACTTTAATCGACAAAGCATTTAGGCTTCAACTGATCCACATCTTCAAACTCTTTTTAACTTATTTTTTGCTGTCGAAAATCTATTAATTTTATTGATAATTAATTAATTATGGTCAAAAAATTTAATTGATTATTATTATTGGAGTCTTCTTTTTTAATTAAACTTTTTTCTATTTATAAGATTAGAATATGAAATTTTATTAAAAAACACAAACTCAAATTTACTTACACAAACAATTTGTTAGTATTATCTTTTTTTTATTCAAATAAAACTCGATTATTTAAGAAAAAAAGATAACAAAAAGCGGTAACGGTTTTTTTTTTATCGGCCGAAAAGCTGTAACGTACAGTGTAACCCTTTCGGTCCTCTCCCTATGCTGCGAGTCAAATAAAGTGAGTTTTCTTGATTAAATTTGACACCATAGGCCCCAATCCCATGGTTGCCAATTGCTGTGCATAAACGAACGAAGGAAAAAGAAACGGAGAAAAAGGCACCTTTTCACCAAAGTAGTCGACACAAAATATACTTCCTCTCTTCTTCTCCTAATACACTCCAAAATTTTGCCTCCCTCAATCGTCATTGCTTCTAGAACATATACTTCCTATCTCTTTATCCCCTGAAACAATCCCAAATTTTCTCCATATAATTTAGCCTAGGTTTCTAATTCAAGATAAATCAAATCCAACTCAACTATTAGAATCACTATATATATATATATTATCCAAAACTTTTACGTAAATGATGACATCCACAAAGATTAAATTTAGTAAAATGACCACAATATCGGTTAGAATTAGGATACAAAAAATGCAGAAAGTAAACCCAACTTCGCCAATGGATAAACATAGCCATTCATAATTATCAATTAGTTATCCTTAAAGAACACATGCAACGTAAAAAATGGGTAGTTTTTGCCACCATTAGCTAATTACTATACGATACAAATCCTATTATTATCTTAAATTTTGAACCACTCATCCCAATGTTAAAAGTCATATATAAACTCTTCAACCCTCTCACATTTACACACACTCCTCCTCCTCCTTGAGGCTTTCACAGAGAGAAAGAGAAAACATTTCAAAAAAAATAAAAAAAAATAAGCCTCTTTCTCTCTCTGAATTTCTAAGCCTCTCTCACAACAATGGAGGAGCCACAACCAGGACCCAACCCGTTACGCAAAATGATTTTGGTGTCATCAATGGCGGCCGGTATCCAATTCGGGTGGGCCTTACAGCTCTCCCTTCTCACCCCATATGTTCAAACCCTAGGCGTCCCGCACGCTTGGGCCTCATTTATTTGGCTATGTGGCCCGATATCTGGGCTGCTGGTGCAGCCCATTGTGGGCTACAGCAGCGACCGATGCCAATCCCGTTTCGGTCGTCGCCGTCCCTTTATCCTAGCCGGGTCTTTGGCCGTCGCCATTGCCGTGTTCCTAATTGGTTACGCGGCCGATATAGGACACGCGGCAGGCGACAACCTGACCCAAAAGACTCGGCCACGTGCAGTGGCGATCTTCGTGATCGGGTTTTGGATCCTCGACGTGGCTAACAACATGCTCCAGGGTCCATGCCGTGCCTTTCTGGGCGACCTCGCTGCCGGGGATGAGAAAAAGACAAAGGCAGCCAACGCCTTCTTCTCTTTCTTCATGGCCGTCGGCAACATCCTGGGCTATGCTGCGGGATCCTACGACGGCCTCCACCGCCTCTTCCCCTTCACGGAAACCGAGGCATGCAACGTCTTCTGCGCAAACCTCAAGAGTTGCTTCTTCTTCGCTATCGTCCTCCTGGTGGTCCTCACCACCTTGGTGCTGATTACCGTGAAAGAAACTCCCTACACGCCAAAGGCAGAGAAGGAAACCAAAGATGCAGAGAAGACACACTTCTCGTGCTTCTGCGGAGAACTTTGTCTTGCATTCAAGGGGCTGAAGAGGCCAATGTGGATGTTGATGTTGGTGACCGCCGTGAACTGGATCGCGTGGTTCCCTTACTTTTTGTTCGACACCGATTGGATGGGTCGTGAGGTGTATGGTGGTGACGTGGGGCAGAAGGCGTACGATTCGGGAGTTCATGCAGGTTCTCTAGGGCTAATGTTAAACGCGATGGTGTTGGCTGTGATGTCATTGGCAATTGAACCGTTGGGGCGTGTGGTTGGGGGAATCAAGTGGTTGTGGGGAATCGTTAACATCTTGTTGGCTATATGCTTGGGAATGACCGTTCTCATCACAAAGATCGCTGAGCATGAACGTCTTCTCAACCCTGCTTTGGTTGGTAACCCTTCCCTCGGTATCAAAGTTGGTTCCATGGTTTTCTTCTCTGTCCTTGGAATCCCTCTTGCGGTAAATACACTTTAACTTGTTTCTTATAAAAAATAAATTGGACCTGACTAGTAATGCATATCAATTTTATTTTACCTAAACCTAAACTAATTAGTGCTTTCTTTGGGTGTAACCAGATTACTTTCAGTGTCCCATTTGCTCTAGCATCTATATACTCCAGCACTTCCGGAGCAGGCCAAGGTAATAATTAAGCAAAACACAAAGTCATATCATTACTCTCTTAAAAAAATTATTTCTTTTTCAAAAGTTAAGCTTTATCAAATGATTTTTTAAACAAAGTTTTACACAGACAAAAAAAAGGTATATAGTTTTTTATTATGGAAATTGACCAGAAGATATAATTTCATATAGACCAAAATGTATAACATTTATTTCTGTTTCAAAAAAAATTTCAGGTCTATCTTTGGGTGTCCTTAATATTGCAATTGTCGTTCCACAGGTTAGAATCCATTTAGTGCTTCATAAATATGGCATTTGATTACATTATTCCGCAAGTGGTATAATATATTGAATTTGGCCTGAAATAGAATAAAAAAAAATCTAACGATGAGTTACCTATTTGGTTTATACAGATGATAGTATCAACCATAAGTGGACCTTGGGATGCCTTGTTCGGCGGTGGAAACTTGCCTGCATTCGTGTTGGGTGCGGTGGCCGCCGTCGTGAGTGCAATATTAGCAGTTCTTCTGCTGCCAACTCCAAAGAAAGCTGATGAGGTCAGGGCTTCTAGCCTCAACATGGGAAGTTTGCATTAGTGTGTCTATTATAGGGCTTTACATGTTTCACTTTCAACCTTGCTTTGATATGGGAAAAAGAACTTAGTCTTTAGATTCGAAGTGGGTGTGTGCATGTGTATATTAGGTATTAGACATGGGTTTTAGATGCTTCCATAGCCACTTTATGTCCAAGGACAAACATTAATTTGTAAACTTTGGTGCGACAATTATACCGAATAGAAAATCATTAAACATACATCTTTTTATTTCACACATTAAAAAATATCATAATAAATATATATATTATCATATTATAAAAGAAATATTTGAAAAGTAGAGTATATAATTTGTCCTAGGCTTTTCATCAATATATGCATATTTTTTATTTTGATCTGTATTTCACACGGTACTCCCTATTTAGTGAAATAATACACTCGCAATCATCTCCAATCAATGTCTTTTATTTTTATTTTTAAATTAAATTTTAATAATTTTTTAAAAATCTTATCAGTTAAGAATAATATTATATTAAAATTCAAATTTTTTATTTTAAATTTAAAATATAATTTACATATTGAAATATATCTGTTTATAATAAATTTTAATTATAGTATATATAATTTGTAAAATATAAATTAATTATATTTGTTTATAATGTACTACATTCAATACCGATCTTTTGTAATTAAAATCAGTATAAACTCAAACAGGTTTGGAATCCTAAATACCCATTATTCAACTATTTTTTTTTATCAAATTTTAATTGTAATATAATTTGTATATTTAAAAATATTAATTTGTTACTCAAATTAATTATATAAATAAATCTATATTATTTACTAATAAATTGGATATAATAAAAAACAGAGACATGCATGGTTTGGATTCATGGAATATCAAATCAAGTTCATTTTTAAACCAATTATTTAAATTGTATTTCAAAATGGGACCACTCTACTTTTGTCAAAAACCTGTTTGGTTTTTGTTGAATTGGTTTTATGAAAAATCGGTTATAGTTATTTTAAATCACAATTTCAAAACAATTATTTACAATTTTTCTTTACTCTAAATGTTATGAAGAGTAGCATAGCTTAGATACCTGGGTCAGTCACAGAACTGTCAGAAAGCTTTTTACAATGAACTAAGAACCCGCAATTGAGACACATAATCTTTTCCTTATGTTTGAATAAAAAAATTTAAAATGTTGAGAAATTTTAAATTATAAGAATTTCAAATACTTCAATTGAAATTCTTTTATTTTCAAAATTTTGTGTTTGGATAAAAAAAATTAAAATTATAAGGATGAAAAAAATGAATGAAAAAAGAAAGAGAAAATATAATTGGTGTGCTAGTCATACGTGTTTCGCTATACTCACACCCGATCGATATTTTAGGAGTTCAGACGATGTTTCTTGAAGAAGATTATAAGAAGAAAATTTCAATTTCTCACCTTTTAGAAGGAAATTGAAATTTCAGATTTTTAGTTGTTTAAAATTCTGTTTTAAAATTTCAAAATTTTAAATTCTTCATAAAAAGCATCCAAACAATGAATTCTAAATTATAGAAATTTAAATTCTCTAATAAATTACTTTCCTCACTTAAAATTCTCTATTCAAACATACTCTAAATCAGTTACCTAAATGGGAATTGTCTTGTTCGAGCATAATCTCACAATGGTTAGGCAACCCCAATATTCACATCATCAACTCTTAAATTCACAAAATTCAAATTAAATAGTTGACAATATAAATTTTATAATTCTAAGCCTAATATAACCTACATATAAATGGTTAATCAAATATATAGTAGAATTTAGAATACTTAACAGAATAATCGTCGGAAATAATTCTTAAATTCATTATTGAGAAATACAAAGAATACATTTATTTTACACACTTTAATCCATTATTTAAAAGAATGTGTTTATAACACTTTTATTTATTATTTTACTCGATCTCATGGAAGTTTTCTATTAATAACTATAAAAAAATGCACTTGTTAATTAATTGGGCCCAAACCCAATAAACATACATGTTAGTTATGTTTCAAAAAATTATATTTTTGAATCAGACAAATATTACTTTATTAGTTTACTAAAAATATTAATAGGAAGAATTTGAACCTACACACCTTTTTCTTCTCTTTTTCATTGATCCTTAAGTGCCTCCTTCTCATTCATCTAGCCAATCATATATCTCCTAAAAAATTATATAGTATTATACGCTCTCATTGAAAATTTGTTAAACTACTCATTTAACCCATTTTACGAACCCAAGATCACCCATCAATAAAATATAGATTAATTCAAAAAATTCTAACATGATTATTGTACTATTTCTGTTATGATACCACAAATATTCTCTAATAGACAATTATATTTAAATTAAGACAGACTATTATTAATTGTAAATTTTTTTTTTCTCAAAATATTTTAGACAATTATTACATGTTCAATCAAGATTTAAACTAGAGATCACTACTTAATATGAAATAACCGTGGCCCAAAACTTTACTGACCTACTCCTATAGTATAAATTAGAACAACAATGTTATTTGGTACGAAACCAAATAACAAGAATCACTCGAATTTTGAATCAACGACATCAATTATCTTTCAAATAAATCTCAAGTAAAATTTAAATAAACTATTTAAATAGATTTCAATTGAAGTGAACGCATTCCTGATATGTTACGAAACAGTTTTCATAACAATTAGGATTATCCAAATTAAAATCCTCCAGTTGGAGAATATGACTCTTACTTCACTCTCTCAATTACTCTCTTTTTTTCTTTTTCTTTGGAATGCGCATTTCACACGTTATCTTTGCAACTAGCCGAAAGATATGTTTGTCAACCATTTCAAACTATCACTTTTCTTAATTATATTTATGTTTATTTTAAAATAATTTTATACCATAATTTAAATTATTGATTATGAATCTATTTTTTATGTTTAAATTTTGTATTTATTATAAATTTTAGTTATATACTAATATATTGATGGCATAGAAAGCCAAAGAAACAATACTTGTGGGAGTCTCAAAGGACCCAGCCATAACTTGCCGTTCTACCCCTACGTACAAAACTATCCCCATTAAATTTAGCCCAGCCATTGGGTGGGTATTTCCCAGCCCAATAACATTTGGATTTGGTTTTACATGTTATTAAATGTTAACCTACCCAACATGGCTGGTTTCATAAGTTGTTGTGGTGGAGATTGTCCAATTAAAAACCTAAGACAACTGTTCTGCTCATATCTTCTAAATTTTGTAAGAGAAAAATGCCAAAAAGGACATCAGACAAGGAAAGTTAGTGCCCCCAACCACTATTAAGTGTTACCATTAAAATTAATATCTAGTATTCAATTTTCACGAAAGACTTTAATAAAATTTGAAGTTAAATAAATGAAAATAATATAATCGTGATGATTAATTATTTTTCAGCGGTGCCATATGATAAGAACGGATTGAGGTACGAAATGCACGAAGTGGACGTGTTATAAGTTTTTTTTTTTTTTTGGTATATGACGAGTTACCATCTATTATGTGTAATTATTTTTTAAAATAATAAATTAAAATATTAAAAGAAAAGAAAGAAAGAAAAAAAAAAGATAACAATCTTCTAATTTTATCCGAATTGTAACCCAAATCGTCCCCTCCAACCGCCGCACAAAAGTTAGGTTTCCTTTTTTTTTTTTTTTTATTATTGTTCCCCGTTGTTAGGGGCATCAAAGATTTAATTTTTATCTATTGTATGTGTTTAACAGCGTTTCTAAGGAAGAAACACAAGTGTAAAAATTGCTTGTTTAAGATTTGTTGGTTTCTTAGAAGTGGCCTTAGCTAGCAAAAAATCACTCAAGTAAAAAAAAAGTTTTATTGCACTTAAACATCATTTTAGAATTTTAAATTAAATTCAAACAAATTTAATCTGACTCACTGTAACCCAAACCGCATGTCATATTCAAATTTATCCCAAATATCATAATCAATCCAAAACCCATATTTATTTTAGCACGAGAGTTTAGTGTCATTAAAGTATAAGGACTTTTTTTAGTTTAATATCTATATATTAATAGTGTAAAATAATTTTATATTATATCATTTAATCACAAATAATCAATTGTGTTGTATGAAGGTTAAAAAAAGAGTATTCTTATTTTTTATTTTTATTTTCCTCCAACTTCTAGTTTTTGGTTATAGTATTTCAGTTTTCACTTGATTACAATTAATAATTTTGAGTATTAATCTTTGTTTTCCTAAACAACTGTTTATTCTGAAATGTTTTCACATATTATTTCCCACAAAAGTGTATGTTACCAATTAGGTTACATTCATTAAGTTATAATAACTTTTTTAATAAGGAAAAAAATATGAAATGAAAATGATATGACAGTTAAGACAAAAAATGTAAAAAACATTCTGTAGCAATAGTGAGTGAAAATAGCATTATTTAAAGGAGTATTATAACTTTTATAACACTTTCTCACAATACTTTTTACATAAAAAGAAGCAGATAAGTAAAGAAGATAAAAGTATAAATAAGATAGGCAATGTTATTTTTATGCTTCAAATTAAATAAGATAAGCAATGTGAAAAGGAATAAGAGAAAAATAAACTATCAAATAAGTAATTGAGAGAACATTGTAAAAGTAGCATTTCCCTTATTATCATTAATTGATATAAAGTCTTAAAACTAAGACTCCTCCTTAATCACCACATTCCTCTGAACACTGAAACAGACTAAAATTATACAAGAGGAAGGGTCTTCCAAGTTCCAACCACTGCAATTATGTACAATCACACCAAACTCTACAATTACTATGTTCAGTGGGTGCTACAAAAGGTTATAAATGTAGCACTTGGTGGGTCTATTACTTAATTACACACCAGCTTCAATTCAAATCTTAAAAGACTATCCAAATTTTCTTCTTTTATTACTTTCTTTTTTTGGTTTCTTCCTATTAAAGCAGGGGACAAAACTGAAACATGCAAAACTCGATTAACTAGTGAAAGCCCCCTGCCATCATGCTTGAAGCCTTGGCCTCATCAGCTGGCTTTGGAGTTGGCAGCAAGACAATCGCCATTATGGCGCTCAATGCGGCCGCCGCGGCACCCACCATGAAAGCCGGCAAGTTGCCACCACCAAACAAAGCATCCCAAGGACCACTTAATGTAGACACCACCATCTGTACATTCACATGTGTATACAACATAATCAAATAATTGCATAATTTTTATTATTCTTTATTCAGAGTATCTGATCCAGAATCAAAGATTAATCTCTCAGAGATATGAATCAGACAAATTAAATATACGAGGAAGTGAATTCTAACCTGTGGCACCACAATTGCAAGATTGAGGACTCCCAAAGATAAACCTGAAGCAAAGAAAAAAAGGTTAGTGAAAGTGTAAAACCCAATTGGCTACATGAATTAGCCCAAGTTTGAGAAGAATTTATTTAATTGAGTGTGTGTTTAGTATAACCCAATTTGCGAAAAGTAAAATATTTAAAGTTACTTTTATGAATTTAAGTATAAATAAATTGTAATTAAAATAATCTAATTCTGACAAGTTGTGAATTGGTGTGTTTACCTTGGCCTGCTCCTGAAGCGCTGCAGTATATTGATGCTAGAGCAAATGGAACACTGAAAGTAATCTGAACACAAGAACAACAAAAAGTGTATATTAGTTTAAGGCAACTGGGTATTATTCAAGGATTTCAACTTTTTTCCATGCTTCTCAATGTTTATAATTGTCCTGTAAACCTCGTTTTTTATGTGACTTTATCTTCACATCAAGAATAAAGGTCATGTCTCTATTTCATATTAAAAAAAAAGTCATATATCTTTAATCATTTTTTAAATCTCTATTTGAATTATGCAATATCAGACATAAATTAGGTAATACCTGCCAAAAAAAATTAGACTGACATGAAGTCCAAACTGAAACTCCACCGGTCAAAAGAGTCTACCTTTTAAGATTTTTCAAGATTCTTCAATACAAAACTAGTAATCAATAAAACTTTTTCTTTTTAACTTGCTAATTTTCTAAAGAAATTATAATTGAGTACTTCAAATTAATAAAACTATCACAAACTTGAGAAACTCAATTATAAAAATGGACTCAATAACAATTTTATTTTAGTTCAAAAATCTAATTAAATATTTTCAAAAGAAAAATACACTGCTCTATGAAACCTAAAAATTAAAAGAAAAAATAACTTGATAAAATTTATTATAAAAAATGTGTAAATAATAAAACTGGGAAGGGCCCTACTGTATAACAACACCCACTAAAATTACCGTCCAGAATCATTTCTGACCAAGTACGAAGAAAAATAAAACAAAAACGTGAAGTACACAACCCCGAAAAACAACCACACACTCTCTGATTAATTTTTTTCATATCTCAAATTTCTTATTGCGCATTCAATTATTCTTATCTTTAATCATTTTTTTTTATCTAAGGTTCAATCTCAAAATTTTATTTAAAACATCAAATTCAGTATCACTGTGAGAATTAATTCTGATCCTCTAATAAAATTTAAATCACCCTAATGATGGTCTAATGATTTGAAATAATTTTTAAAAGGAAAAGTTAAAATTTGTTATTATTTGTTAAATGTTACTTAAAAAAACGCAGTGATTTAGGCGTAGTTGTCGAGAGAGAAGAGAGAAGAACATTACCGCAAGAGGAACTCCGAGAACCCCAAAGAAAACCATGGACCCAACCACCACCCCTTCGGAGGGGTGACCCACGGCGGCGGGATTCATCTTGCGCTGGTGCTCCGCCACCTTGGTGATCACCACCGTCATTCCGAACCCAATTGCCAGAATAAAGTTCACAATCGCCCACAGCCTCTTCACTCCCCCAACCATCTTCCCCAACGGCTCCACCGCCAGCGACATGAAGCCCAAAACGACGGCGTTTACCATCAGCCCTAGCGACCCAACGCGCACTCCATTGGCGTACGCGTCCTCCCCCACTTGACCACCGTACACCTCGCGCCCCATCCAATCGGTGTCGAACAAAAAGTAAGGGAACCACCCCACCCAGTTCACAGCTGTCACCAGCATCAGCATCCACATCGGTCTCTTGAGCTCTTTCAGAGCACCGAAAAGCTGAAAGAAGCACGAGGGTTGCGTGGCGTCATCCAAGGCCCGTGCTTCCACTTGCTTGTCCTTTACGTAGAGCAGAGCAACCGTTGCTAAAAACAGCAGCAAGAGGATTGAGAAAAAGAAGCAGCTCTTGAGATTTGCGCAGAACACGTCGCAGGCCTTGGTCTCCGTGAAGGGAAACATCTTGTGGAGACCTTTGTAGGACCCTGCTGCGTAACCTAGCACGTTGCCCACGGCCATGAAAAACGAGAAAAAACCGTTAGCAATTCTTGTTTTTCGTTGGTCGCCGGCAGCTAGGTCTGCTAGAAAGGCGCGACAGGGTCCTTGAAGCATGTTGTTGGCCACGTCTAGGATCCAAAATCCTATGACGAAGACCCCGACCGCTCGGGGTCGGGTCGTTTTCGATATGTCGTCGCCCGCCGCGTATCCTATATCGGCTGCGTAACCAATGAGGAACACGGCGACGGCGACGGCTAAGGCGCCCCCGAGAATAAAGGGGCGCCTGCGACCAAAGCGGGAGGTACAGTGGTCGCTGTAGTAGCCCACAATGGGCTGTACCACGAGCCCGGAAATGGGCCCGCAGAGCCAGATGAAGGAGGCCGCCGCGTGGGGGACTCCTAAAAGCTGAACGTAGGGGGTTAGAAGAGAGAGCTGGAGAGCCCACCCGAACTGTATGCCGGCGGCGATGGACGCCACGGCAAACATTTTTCGGAGTGGGCTCGCTTGGGCCGGGCCGGCCTCCAGACTAAGGGTGGTGGAAGTGTTGGAAGGTTTTGTTGGGTCGTTGGGTTTGGTGGGAGATGGTGCCTCCATGGTGAATACTTAATAATGACCTCGAGAGAAGAAAAAGAAGAAGAAGAAGAAGAAGAGAGAAACGTGGTTTCTGAATGTGTTTTCTCACTCTGAAGGTTGAAGAAGATCACAAGGAGAAGGAACAAGAGAAAGATATGTTGTGTGAAGCAAGAAGGAGTGGGGGGATTTTATAGCGTGGGGAGAATGGGTTGGACTAAATTTGGCATGGACATGGAAGTATGACTTAAGATGTGTGGATATATAATTTTATGATGATGGATAATTTTAAAGTTTATTATCGCTTTTTCAGTTAATTTAGGTTGCTTTGGTATAGAGGGTTATTACGTGGAGAAAGAGAGAGAGAGAGAGTTCAAAATGCAAGTTGGTCCTACTCTCGCTGCTTCCTCGAAGTGCTGTGGGTTTTGCTTTTATTTATCTTTTCACACCCTTTAACTTTAATGCATGAATTTTGTTCTTCACGGTTAAACATTTAGGAGTAGGAAAAGTGATGTGTGAATTGAACGCTTGTGTCACTCACTAGACACTTAAAAGAAAAAAAAAAAACATCAAAATGTAAGTATGATAAATAATAGAATATATGATAATTAAAAAATAAAGAGATAACAATTAGATGTTGATATATTAATACTGGAGTATGAGAATGAGTTAAGAGATAGGACAGACTATAAATACGGACACAAATGTACAGTGAGATGCATGAGTTGATTGAGCTATGTTCGTGACTGTTAAAATAAGAGGGAGGTGCGTTTTGGGTATTAAGATAACGGAGTTATTGTTTGGCAACGAATATTACGAGACTTAATTAGTATTAACAGCCATAGGAGTTTTGAAAAATGATGATAAAGACAAAGATAGACCTGGAACACGGACTGGGGGAGGCCTAACTAATAGTGCAGACTTTGTCCTTTACCCTGGGATAAAAAATTGCATAATTAAAAGGGGAGTTTCAGATTTTAATATCATGTAAAATAACTTTAATTGAGTTTGCATAAGTAATTTTAAATAATAATGATTTGAAGAATCAGGATTCATGCACTGATCAGAGGGAAAGAGGGAATACTGAGATCGATTTAGATTAGCTGGCGGGGATGTATCATGGCTGTGATTTATGATTTGATTTTAGGAAGATAATCAGAGTTTAATTATTATTTTTTTATCATGGTATATAGAAAAAATTTTAGATAATCCAAAAGGTTCTAAATGTGTAATCTAATAGTAAAATCTTACTTAAATAATATATTATATGTTAAATAAAATAATGTGATGAAATTTTAATTAATTTTTAATTAAAAGTCTTAATATATTTCATCAAAACATTTAACGCCATAATTGAATTAATAAAATTTAATTTCTCTAGAAGACTATTAAAAGTGTCATTTTAAAATTTGGATACATATATCGTATGATAAAGTGTCCTTAATCAATTATTGTTGCTTATCTTAGTTAAGTAGAAAAGAATGTTTTACATGAAAATTTGAATCAATGAAAATATGATACGAAGTCTAAAGTATTGATTATAGTTTTCTACTTAGATTGACCTCCTCGGACTATATCTAAAATGAGAAAGTCGAGTTTACCCTTTCCACGAACTTTTGGGATTGCTAAAACTTTAAATTCATGTTAAATTTATATGCTTCCCATTTTAAAATAGTTATCTTCATGACTTAGAACAAGGATTAAAAAATTATCAATATTTTTTAAAATTATATAAGTTTATTTGTTTATATTTATTCTCTATCGTTTGTACCATCTCAATTGGTGGAAACAACAAAAGATAGCATTGCTAAAAAAAGTAATTAATACAATTTTTTAAAGTAAGAAATAATTTCAAATTTAAAAAACTAATAATTATTTTAAAACAAATAGAGCATTAGTCATATTATATTTGTGCATACCTATACCAAAAAAATTGTGCTTACATAACTTTTTTACGAAAAAGAATAATCTAATTTATAATGAAAAGATGAATATTGAAGAAAATTTCATTTGTTTTTATATCATTATTTCTTATTTGATGTTAAAAATAGGTTGGCTTTAGATAAATTTTAAATAAATCGACTAAAGCATAAATGAGGCTTGATATGACTGCAACTTTCATGTCACCATGTTATTATATAGTATGGAAATTTTACTAACTTTATTGATAGTTAATATTCGTTAAGAAATTTCACTGATTAATTTTACTAAAATCTTTTTTAAATAATATTTTTTTATTTATAAAATTTAAACCTATGGCCATGTTTAATTAAAAGATTCAAACCCAGTTTTACTTTAAACAACATCATTTGGTCAAGGTAACTGCATCTAATTATGAAACATAAAAATTAAATCCGACCTAACTGTGTTGGAACCAAAGATATATAAGGCATCTAATCCTAAATGTTTTGATGATAATAAAGATTAAAAAAAATATGAAACATTTGATAGTATGTTATATGTGTAGATATTTGCTTAAAAATTCTTTAGCAACATTATTCGATTTATACATATGTTTTAAATTTTCTCTTTGAACATACAATGCTCTAAATATATGTTTCGTAAAGGATTAACGCAGATCATTCAATGTCATATTTGTTTTCATGTATTGGATCGTCCAATACTCGTATTTCATTCATAAGTGTTTTTTTTTTTACAAAAGCAAACTCAACTCATTTTATTACTAATCAATTACTCTTCCTCAATATAAGAAGTAACAAGATAGAAACTATAGAGACTAAAAAAGAATGGTGTCACCCTAACTATTTCATGGACAACCCATTGACTTGTCTCTTTACAACCCAATAAAAAAATGTTGGATTTTGTTGAAATAGTCAAATACAATTTTGAATTAAGCTGCCAAACACAAAATCATCAATGGTGTGTTAGATAATTTTATCTATCAATCACAATCTTGCAACTGACCTCGAACTTCATGTGTTGCAAACGAAGGGAGATGACAAACTTCATAATCGTTATTAGACCCATGTTTCTCCTTCCTTAATGTCCATAATCGAAGTTCTTCAATCTATGCACCCAACAATTGTGCCCTCATGATCACACACACAATACCCCGTCCTTGTGATGTTTTCTTTATGAAAGAAAATAACATCAATGTTGCACTTGACATGTCTTGAGGGTGGGGGAAACCACTTAGCAATTGAAGCTTGGCCGGTTTCAACATTCGAGAAGCTTGATTTCAGTTTAGCTTTGGCCCACCCATGGAATAAATCATCTCCATGGTGAACAACAGAAAAATCAGAGACATCTATCATCTCCCACAACATATCATTTCTTCTTCGCCAAATGCTCAAAGCAACATAGGAAAGCATTTGTGTTTGTCCATACTCAACTAATACAACAACAAGAGCACCATCTATTGGCTAGACTTGGCCTATAGGGAACAAGCCACAATAACTTCCTTCATCTGCACATGCTCCCAACAACCTTCATTTGTGAGGCATGAAAAAAACATGTGAAAGGTAGTCTCCATTATGCTCGCATGGAGGACAAATTGAAGGCCAATGAATTCCCCTGGAGCAAAGTCTGGCCTTGGTTGGGAGACAATCTCTACACAACCACCATAAAAATACCTTCACTTTTGGAGGGATATTCAAATCTCAAGTAAGGTGCCAATCACCATGCATACGTAACATATCAAAATTTGTGAGTTTTGGCAAGATCAGTTTATAGGCACTTCTCATCATGTACCCTCCATAGCTAGAATGATCCCAAATACGCATATCTCCTCTGGGGACATCCACTATTGGAACTCGCAAGAAAGCTTGCATATCCCCAGGCTCAAATAAGTGATTAATAAGAGGTACATTCCAAACATCCAACGGATTGTCTATAAGAACATTTACCTTCACATTTTCCATACCTGGATATAAAGGAATCTAGATTTAGGTATTGGTTGTGGACCTCAACCATGGTTGGTTCCACACTTTAATACTCATCCCATCTTCTGACTTCCACCAAAATCCTTCCTTCAATAGCACCTTAGAAGAGACAATACTTCACCAAGTAAAAGATGGATTATGTCCTAACAATGCTTCCATGAAATCCCCTCCTGGGAAATATTTGGCTTTGAAAATCCTTAATGACAAACCATTAGGGACAATTGTAACTCTCCATCCCTACTTTCCTAACATGGCAAGATTAAAGGCAAAGACATTTTGGAACCCCATTCTACCATCCTCCTTCAAAGCATATAGTTTATCCCATGCCGACCAATTTATGTCTTTTGCCTCTCTACATTTGTTGCCCCACCAGTAAGAATTCATCATCTTCTGCAGTTCATCCTCAAGTGATTGGAGAATTTGGAAGATACTCATGCAATGCATGAGAATAGCTTGGAGAACAAATTTGATCTTCTTCCCTACGAGTTGATCTTCTTCCAAACCTTATCCTTGATGAAATTTTATTGTTTCTCCCAATACCAGTAAGGAATCCCAAGTACTTTCCCCTGCCTAGCCCTTTAGTCACCCCAAGGATGGATATAACCAAATTGTTCATATTGGGGTCAACATTGTTGCTAAACATAACTTCTAACATCTGGAGATTAATCAACTGACTAGAAGCAACAACATATTCATCAAGAATATACTTTATAAATAGGGTCTCATTCTCCTATGCTCTGAAGAACCCAAAACTATCATCAACTAATAGTAGATTGGAAATAATAAGGGCACCTCTACACACCTTCATCCTATGAAAGATTTCTCTCCCTCCAACATCCTTAGTCAATGCAAATAAACCTTCAAGACAACGTATAAATAAATATAGGTAAAGTGAGTCCCTCTAAAAAAGGTCACTATGTGGAACTACAAGACCAATCATCTCACCATTCACATTCACAAAAAACTAGACTGAGGTGACACATAGCATAATCTAGTTAACAATATCACCATGAAACCCTAGCTTGATCATCATAGCACACATATAACCCCAATCCATTCTATCATAAGCTTACTAATGTTAATCTTAAGAGCCACATCTCATTTCTTCCCTTTCCTTTTACATTTTAGGAAATGTAAAACCTCAACAAGCACCAATGCATTATCCATTATTGATCTCCCAGGCACAAAACCAAATTGTTCCTCAGATACACATTTATCAATAACCTCCCTCATCCTAATAACAAGAACCTTTAGATAAAATCTTGTATACGACATCTCACAAAGTATGGATCTAAGATCCTTCATACCTCTAGGATTATCCACCTTACGAATATGAACAATGGTAGTGTCTGTCACGTTAGGTGGAAAGGCCCCCATCACGAACCCATTGACAAGCTACAATATCCCAGAAATTATGGTAAAAAGTTGGATTAAATCCATCTGAACCTAGAGCTTTATCATGGTGCATTTGGAAAATAGCTTCATAAGAAATGTCTAATGCATGTTTTTATTTATTTCTATTAAATGGACCTTAGTTAATTTTTAAGTGTTTTTTAACTATATTGGACAACATATGTTCTTTTAACTTCAATGATTAAAAAATGATTTTGAAAAATTGGCTAGGTGTTGACATGTTTATTAAATTGTCAAGTCTTCTCATATTTGCTTTCATTTGTTACAAAGCAACAATTCTCTCTTTAGTACATGTTGAGCAAAGTGAATCAGGCAACTTATCAAAGTAGTCCCATGTTGCATGATAAAGAAGAGGAAAATAGAAAGAATTTTCAGTTAACCGAAAAAGTACAATGTTCCTTTTAGATAAATTGAAAATGAAACAATATGTTATCATGCTTCTATCCTCCGATTCATACATGACCTTTTTGCTTTACGTGAAGGAGGACCTCATCCAATTGTTGGATAATCAAAATGAGAAAAGTCCTCATCTTAATGATTATTTCTCTCGGGCTTATAAAAGAAAGACTTTATCAAGAGAATAAGAGACCTAAATGAATATTTCCAAGCAAGTTATTTGAGTATTCATTAGATGATACTTAAGTTCTTAACTTTCATACTTTGTTGTAATTACAAAGTTATCTAATATTTGAACCTAAGTTTGATTTCCTTACTTTTGTGAGTTATTTTTGTAAAAGAAAATTATGATCTTTGTGAAAGCCTAAAGAGGCTTAGTGACAAAGAATGTTTGGGTTAGTAATATTGGATTGAGATTAGTGTGTTGTAAAGGCTTAAAGACGCTACAAAGAATACTTCTTGTAAAATGTGCTAGTAGTAGAAATCCTTTTGGTATAGGGTCTAGATGTAGCTTTTGGTTAAAGAGTGAACCAAGTTTAGTCATGACATTTTATGGGACCAGCAAAAAATAGATAGGGGTCCTTTATGTACAACTATTATACACATATACTCCAAAAAAAAGGCATAGAATTATATGTGAATAAGCTTATAATTTTTTGTGGGAATTTTTTTTATATTCACCATGAATATCCCTTAACCGATGTTCAAAGTCTAAATCCTTTCAAGGAAAAAGGATCATCAAAGTAGGTTTTGTCTCTCCAAACAAAGAATTTAGTGCCCTGATAATACTAGGATAAGTTAAAAATTTAGGAATTGAATGAATTTTGGAAAAATTGACAAGATGAAGATATATCAAAAGGATTGAAATTTAGGCTTGGATTCTTCTACATTTCTTGTGCATTTTCTTCTGTTTTTGACTATTAAACATAACTTCATATTTACATTGAATTGTATTTATGAAAATATTATAGTTTTTTTTTGTTGACCATGGTATTAGTAGGAAGTTGTCCTTTCAAAAGCAATAACAAATCTTCGTAGGATTCGAATCTCATACCACTTGGTTAAGGGACACAAGTTGTTACCATTTGTGTCAACCATTGTTTATAAAAAAATATATTAGAATTTGATCCTTAATAGTATGATTTTCATAAATAAATAAAAACACCATTTATCTCTTATTATAAGAAGCAATATAATTCTAGACATAAAAAGTTTTCAAACTCGTATTCCAAAAGATAGATTTAATTATGGAAAGATTACTTTCAAAATTTAGCATACAATCTTCAATTTTGGAAAACCAAATTCAATTTTGAGCTTGCCTGTATTAAAGTCTACAATGTTGGACTGAAGTCTCGTGTCTTTGTTTAGCCTAAAAACCAATTCCCAAGCTTCTAGGCTAATTTCATTGCAAAAACTTTGTTTGCTTGTTTATTGTTGATCTAGACCTATTATTAAAGTCCTAGAATGATCATTAATGCTCCTCTTAGTTAATACTTAAACAACTTACAAGATATATTTAAGACTCTAGCTTTTGGTCTTCAATATTTGGCTTAAATCTTGACTTCATTAACCTTCTTTTTGACTTTGACTTGACATGTCTTGAGAGTGTTTCATTTGTTGGCTTTGTCTTCACCAAAAGTGCTCAATCGAATCTTTTTTATTCATTTGAAGTTTTTCCAATAAGGGTCATGTTTTTATATGCTCATAGTGCTTACAATCACAACATTGCAATTCACATAGATCAAATTCTTGGAGATTTTCAATAGATTGAATAACCAATGTAAACATGTCCCATAACATGATAAAGATAACAACAATGGATTTCATGGATCCTAAATATGGAATGTGCCATAAGCCATCAGGAGCACCCCAACCCTAATCTATGAAAAGGTCGTAGTGACTTACCATGACACAAGGTTTGTAATGACCTTGATTAATAATTTGGGATTCACTGGTCTACTTATCTTATAAGGTCCATTGTCAACTATCCAACCATCATTTTTTGTGAATGGGTTAAGGATCCCACCAAACAACCCCAACTTACGTGCTTGTTCTCAATACAATACAAGATCCACCGTCAATTATCTTACGTGCAAACTCACACTTACGCCACAAGGTCTATCTTCATCCACCTTTTACTTGAATTATAGTACAAGATCCATCAATAATTATCTTACCTACAACCTTGCACTTACTCCACAAGATCCATTGTCATCCCTCATCCTTTTTTTGACACTAGGTTAAGGGTCTCATCAAGCAACCACAACTTACAAATTGAATTTACATTCTTTTGTCTTTTCTTTAGCTATTGATTTAAAACCAAGGAAAATCTACTAATAATTAGAAACATCTTTCAATTATGGAATTTAAAGCATTTTCCAATTAAAATATATTATTTTTCACTCATAAATAATTATCTTTCAGTGAAATGAACATTTTTTCCTTAGAATTTATTTCATTAAAATAACCATTATTAACTAGCTAGTTAGTTGTCAAACTAATTAAAAATACAAAATAAATTAAAAATTAATATTTTAATGAAATATAAACTTAAATATTAAATAATAAAAACTATTAAAATAAAAATTATAGAATTAACCTTTTAAATAAATATTTTAAAAGTTTGTGTGCTAAAACTAGTACTATTTGACTTGCTTTTTACGCAGCAATTTTGTAAAATTCATTATAAATTTCCAAAAATTATTTTTAATACAAAATCACTTTAGTTTATTTGGAATAAGGTAAAACAACGTTTTATTACCACCGTTTTAATTTTTAACCCTTAAATTAATTTATTTCCAATTTTCTATTGGCTATCTTTTACAAAATCTTATAAAATTTGTTTTTACTTTCTAAGTGCAGAGTCTCAACGAGTTTAAACATAGGTTCCTTAAATTTCAACACAACTTGTAGTATTCTTCCTGTTATGGCACACGAGAAGAGCTTTTGTAGCTGCTATAGGATTTGAAAAGAGAATTGATTGATATTTTGAATAAAACAATAACTTAATAGAAGTCCAAATCACCAAGGTTTCACGGGTGTCACAAAAAAAATTATCTTTGTAATACAACATATTATATTACGTTTAAACCATCAATCAATTTGGTCAAGGGAAGTAAAAAGAGAGTTTCCCTTACCTCTTTGTAACTACAAGAAAACAAGAACTAGGTGGTCGAGAGAATAGTGGAAATCAGAGTTTTTCTTAAATTTTCTTCATGTAAGGAAAAGTTTTGTAACAACGACAATTCATTCATGAGAAAAGAAACAAAAGAAGTGAACTAAAAATGGGTGAGGCTACTCGGACAAGAGAAAAGAAGAAAGGAAAGTGGAAAATACTTTCTCAACGTCTTGGATCAAGGCAACCGAACTAAGCAACAAATATCTTTCTTGTATGCTTCCAATTTTGGCTTTTCTCAAAGTTGTCAAAAGAAATTTTTTAAGGGTGAAAAAACAAAGAGAAGATGATGGAGAAAAGGGAAAGAGGGATCGACTATGAAGACGAATGCACATGAAATCTTTTGGTTTGATGCTATATATTACATCTGTGAAGAAGGAGGCCATAATCTTCTTCCCTTGAAGATATTTTCTCCTACTACCATAAGTATATATATTCGGTATGTTTGACTTTGAAATTTTACATCTAGTGTACTTTCTATTTTTGGACTTTGACATCTTTATAGAAATTTAGAATTATTTTTTTAGATTTTTGTTTGATATGATATTGTTTTACCACATATAGTTCTCGCATCAAATTTCATAACAAGAGCAGTCAACACATCATCATACAATATCCAATTCATAAACCACCAGTCATAGTTATAATTTCATACCTAGATTTTGCATGATCATAACACAAAATTTCCGTCGAGACTCCAATTCCAATGGATCAAGATTTGGGAAAAATTTGCATTTCTTGTGCAATGATTATTAATTAAATACATAAATCAAACAAATATGGTTTAAGACAAATCCCCTTCTTCTCATAATCACTATCACACCTATTAGCAACATAGTCTGACTCCCCCTTACATTGATGAAGTGAATCCACAACAAAGGAAGATGACAATCCGCCAACAATTGATATTATGACTCTTAGAGTAGTTAATTTACAATGAGATAAAAGGAATTAATTTTATCCTTTTCATGTCAAAAGGTAAAATATTGTATTTCTTTGATGTTATTACGTGATTATTTAGATAGAGAAGCTTATGATATAAATTTATTGGATATTTTATAATTTCAAATGAGCTTGTATGTATTGAATGAGCATTACACCATTTAGTAGTTTCTATCATGTGACTATTTTTAAAAAAGTTCTTTTAATCTTTTCTCACTGAGATCAATTTGTCTTTTAATGACAAGTCATTACTAAATTATTTGTAATAATTTAAGTTACACACATTGTCTTCTTTTTTATGTAATTAAAAATGCTTTATGTGTGATTGTGTTGCATTATGTTATGAGCCCAAAAACAATATGGGAATAGATATGTAAGAGAAAGAAGTTGGAATGTAAGATATTTGTATTAAATCAAATTTTTGCACGTTTTATAATCTGATGATATGTTTATATTCATTGAGCATGATGTATAGTGTTCACGTTCTGTACAGGGGTAATGCTATATAAACATCACTTTACATCATATAAAATCAAAATATTTTTGTGCCACTAAATTCACCTAACTTTCTTGCAAAACATGAAATGCAATGACTCTTCAGCATATTTTTGTGGTATTCAAGTAGCATTATCTATTCGCAGAATTTGCTTAGTCAAAGTGTACTATTTTCTCTACTTTGCAAAACAGTTTCATGAGAAAAGTTTCCCAAACGTTGAAGTGTTTTGATTAAGCCTGATATTTCAGAACATCCATGGGTTAGGAAGGAGGAGAAACATTGGAGATTCCTATTGATATATTTGTCCTAAGCAACATGCAACAGTTTGTGAAATATAGTCGATTGAAACAATTTGCGACGAGGGTAAGAGAAATTAATTCTAGCATTTTCATGTTAGAAGGTGAAATATTGTATGTATTTGATATCATTACATGATTTTTTAGATGGAAAAGCTTATGATAAAAATTTATTGAATATTTTGAATTTACAAATGAGCCTGCATGTACTAGAGAACCCTAAAAGCTATATAGCTCATTAGATAAGGGTTATCTCTCAGCTTATGCATTCTAGACATTATTTTTAATAAATTTTTTTTAATATTTTCCTTCTTGTTCATTATGGTGGATACTCTATTAATGAATCTAAAATAAATTTTAATATTATCTTAGAATGAGAATTTGAATCTTACATAACTTTAAAGATTGTTGATCATTTATATGTTTTATTTTGATATTATCGTGAGATTTGAATTTTTTTTCGTTATTTTTCATAAAACAGCTAATAAATTGGTTTTAACAAAATAATCTAAAAGTTACTTAATTTACTTTTTACACAAAAAAAAATGCAGAGGTTTTGACAAATGATCATTAACCTCGAACATGATCCATATTTTGTTAGTAGTTTGGTGATAAAAAGATGTTTTTCTTAAATAAATATTAAAAGATGTTTTTTAGTGCATTTTGCTAGTGATTTTTAAAAAACCACTGATAAATTATTATTTTATTAGTGATTTAGTATCGTTAATAGTTAACATCATTTATGCTATGCTAGATTTGTCTTTAAAAATACTCACAAAAGACTTTTGATAGTGATTAAATTATAGTTAAGAGAATTTTGAAATAAATATGTATGTATCAAATACACAAAATTTGTCAAACTGAATATATCAAGTATCAGATTATCGTAAGTGTTGTTCATATAAGTTATTAAAAGAAATAATTCCTGATAATCAGTCTAGGAAATAACGGAAAAGGGCTAGTCTCTGATCTATACTACTCTTTTTTCTCATCTACAAATTAAAAAGAAAGATATGCAATTTTCGTATTAAAATATCTACTAGGACGGGGATAAATCACTCGAGAAATAAAGTCACACAAGAGGAACATCAGGAACCATATATGGATTAATCATTTTAAAAAAACACGTTAAACTAACTATACTTACACAGATTAAAAATATATTTTATCATCTAATTTTTTAACCAATAAAAATTAAGATCTTACTAACAAATCTCTTTAGGATATTAGTTAAAAAAAACTATTATTTATAATATAAATGATAAAAGAATATAAAAAAAAATTATAAAAAATATAATTTTTTTATTTTCTAATAAAAATATTTTTAATTTAAGTTTCTAAATCAATGTCTTTAAGATGCTGGTTAACACTGCATAAATTACAGTAAAACAATCTTAAAAAAATTACCATATATTGCTGAATATTTAACATATTATGACTCCTAGATTTGTATAACGTTGCCATGGATTTGCGGCAAAATGACATCACAATATCGTTCAATTTCTTAACGAGTCGGTGGTTGTTGGGTTGGGGTATCAAAGTCAAACGGTTGTCGGTGGTAATATCCACCAACTTTTTCTTTTCGGTTATTTTTCTATTTTATTTTTTTCTTTCGGCATTCTTATTCACTTTTTTTTCTCTTTAATTAAATATGATAACCACATTCTTTTTTGTTTTTTAATTCATAAATTATGAATGCGCGTGCAGAACCGTTTTCCGTTACTATTATTTTCAAACCGTGTAAATATTTCTAGTTGGCAGTTTTATAATCACACATTTAATAGTTTAGGATTTTTTTTGAAAGGCATTAAATACTTTAAGATATTAATATTATTAAAGGCGTGACAAATCATTCTTCGTTATCAATTTTAATTTTTTTTATAAAAAAGGAATCGTATTTTGACGTGGATTATGACTTTAGTTTGAACGTGATCACTCACCACTTCAATGCTTCATTAGCATAAACTTTAATTTTCTAATTAGCTAATATAAATAAAGTTTCTCAAGCATGACAAATAAAGTTATTCACTCTTCGTTTAATTTGAAATATGTTATGATCTTAATTTACGAAAGTTAAAATATAAATACATTTTCTCATACTTATCTTAAAAATGGTCTCAGAGAAGTTTTTTTCCCTATTATATAATTGACTTATATAACATTTTCTTTATATTATTATCAAGGAAAAGATTCTTGATAAACCTTAAAATGAAAGAGAGAGAAGAAATAGAAAAAAATTAAAAGGAAATATAATGCATTACAAGAGATTCAAAACACGTACTCATAACTTAACCTTTCTTTTGAATCTCGGTTTATATTTTTTTTGAAGTATATATATATATATATATATATATATATATATATATATATATATATATATTATAAACATATGTAGAAAATCTTAGATATTAACTAAGAGTTGGATCGATCTAGTGGAAATAATTAGTCTTTTAAAAATGGTGAATTAACTTATTTACAAAGGAGTTTATATTTAGTGTTTAATGGTGTATCAAATAAGATTAATTATATGTGAAAGTTAATTAAATATTTAGATAATAAACATATTTATTAAATCAAATGTAAATTGTGAATAGAAAACTTAAAATACTATCGAATATAATCAACACATGACATAATTAAATATAGAACAAATTTCAAACCAACAATAATTGCAAGAATAAAAGTAATTTAAATTTAGGAAAAATTCTGCACATGATTTGCAAAACATTAATTTATTAACATACCTAGCAAAAGTATTGATCAGTACAAAATATATTGTATTTATCGGTCAAAATATTTTTTTCTCTATAATTATTCTCCAATAAAAATATAAAGAAGATAAGACTAAAATATGTTTGTAATTCTTGATTATATATTATTCCTGATAAAAAAATTATTTTTATCTCCTAATATTTGAAAAGTTTTATTTTTTATCTCTAAGATTTAGTTTTTTAAAAATATTAGTTATGATGATTTCAAAACCGTCCGTATGTATTTTGAAATGAAAATTATAATTTATAGGCTAAAAAATTTCATAAATAATTAAAGTAAAAATAAAATAAAATAGATCTAATATTGTTCATTACAAACATAAAACCAAAATTGTAATTCTTAATATAGATATAGGCTTGATCATGATTAACTCAACTTGATCATAGCTAACATACTTAATCTTTGTATATAACTAGAATTAGTTTAGTTAGTTGTGAGTTATTTATTCTTATAACTAAATATATAACTAAAAAAATTATGTAAGCTAATTCAATCTATGATAATCAAAGTTTCATATTCCTCATCTTCTCTCTTGCTTTCTTTGCAAACTATCTCGAGCTTGCACCTATCCATGGCTAATACCAGTTCTTTGAATTATCCAATACAAACAAAACAAACATCACCACCATTATCATGTTTGTTAACTCGTTGGCAAATGTATCAATTTGTTAGAAGTAGTAAAGTTTAAAACAGAAGTCCGAGTGTTGAATCTACATGAACTTTCTTTATACTTGCGTTGATGAATACCCAATTTGTAAGCAAGAGATAAAGAATTATAGTAGATTATAAGAAAGAGAGAATTTGAAATTAAGAAGGCAAGAGCAATAAAATAAACAAGATTTAATGCAAAAGATAACTTCAGAATTTAAATATGTTGGAGTCTAGCATGCCTAACTACCCTTGATGCAATATTAATATTTTTCTCTATTAAATGTTTTTCCAATTTTCAGTCACATCTACTAAGACACTTAACTCTGATCTTTCACGATGAAGAAGCTAATTTATCTATTCTTTTTCTCAAATCTCTTTACAAAGATTGAATAGTAAATCACATTAAGCATATAGATGTATGCAAAGAAAAAACAAAGTCACTTTATCCCTATTCTCTATCAGCTTCATGGCGTGATCATTGGTTGCCATATTCTCTATAAGCTCCATGGCTTCTTCTGAAGTCCTCAGTTTAATCTTCCCATCGACGGAGGCATCAAGGAGCTGCTTGGAATGGGGTCGCAAGTCATCAATGAAGATGTTGAACTGGATTGGCTCCCTGAACCCATGTGTAGGAGTATTCTAGAGTAACCCATGGAAGTGATCAAGTGCTTCACTCAGCGATTCATCAGGGAGTTGGTGGAAGGATGAGATTTCCACCTTTCTCTCAACAGTCTTGGACTCAGGAAAATACTTCTTTAGGAACTTCTCCACCACCTATTCCCATGTCTGCAGGCTATTCCCCTTAAATGAGTGAAATCATCTTTTTGCTTCATCGGCCAAGGAAAAAGAGAATAGTTTGAAGCGGATGGCGTCTTCTGGCACTCTTGCTATCTTTACCATGTTGCAGATCTCAATGTATGTGGCAAAGTGTGCGTACGGATCTTCACTCGATAGGTCATGGAATAGATCCCTCTGGATCAGCTAGATTAGGGAATGTGGACATGTGATGTTCACCGCTTGAACATCCACATGGGCTATGTTGGTGAAGTACTAAGGTGTAACAGAGCAAGAGTAGTCCTCTAGTGTCCTCCTCTGTGGACGTTCTTCAAAGAAAGCATGTGGATTGGTCACAGTAGAGAGAGATGATAATTTAGATGATGAAGGTCCTCTCTCCTTGATTACTCTGCACCTCTTGTTGCTATTTCCTTCTTCTTGCAATGTTGTTTCTTTGATTGCTCCAATTTCTAGATCCAAAGGAACAAGATTATTTCCTCGCATACACATAGAAACAACTACCGTGCAAGTTATCACAGAAAAAAAAACTAAAAGTAAAAGTATTTTTTAAAATTTTATTTTATATAATTTTTTTAAAAAAATAAAAAATAAATATAAGAGTAAATAAAGAAAAATTTAAATATATATATTTGAAAATATAAAATAAAAATAAAAATAAAAAATTAAAAGATAAAAATTGATTACTTTAAAATTGGAATATGCAAACAACCAAGTACGAAGGACAAAGTCCTCGGTAGCGACACTAAAAACTTGTTAAGTCGTTGACAAGTGTATCAATTTATCAGAAGTAGTAAAGTTTAAAACAAAAGTCTGAGTGTTGAATCCACAAAAACTTTGTTTGTACTTGCGTTGATGAATACCCAATTTGTAAGCAAAAGATAAAGAATTGCAGTGGATCAGAAGAAAGAAAGAATTTGAAATTAAAAAGGCAAGAACAATAAAATAAACAAGATTTAATACAAAAGATAACTTCATAATTTAAATATATTGGGGCCTAGCATGCTTAACTATCCTTCATACAATATTAATGTTTTCTTTATTAAATGTTTTCCCAATTTCCACCCACATCTACTAAGACACTTAACTATGATCCCTCACGATGAAGAACCTAATTTATCTATTCTCTCTCGCAAATCCCTTTGCAAAGATTGAATAGTGAATTACATTAAGCAAGGTAATGTGTGCAGAGGTAAAATAAAGTCACTCTATCCCTAACAATGAGCTGTTTAAATGTCATTTTTAGTTCTTTAGAAATTAACAATTCCCAATGTACAATCCCTAAAACTAATGCATGGGTGATCACACCATACAATAAAGATGAAGAGTAGAAAAGAAGCAATAGAAATAGAATTTGCATTCAATAGATAATAAGAACAGTTACATTACAAGGGTGTTGGCCTGCCAGGTTCCCATAGTCATGAGAGGCTTTACACTTTAGGGGCTAATGTGGGGTGAAAAAGGGGCTGGATGACTAAAAGAAAAAGGAGGAATGGCTAAAGAAGGAAAGTTTCCCCTAAGGGATAGACTCATACTTTGGATAGCTCTAAGACTCAATGTGTATTTCCCTTCTGCTTCATACTCCTTAAGGTAGCTTACTTTTTACACTGACTTTGAGCTTAGCGCGGGCTTTCGCGCTAAGCACGCTTTTGGACTTTTTCATGGCCTTCTTCGTGCTAAGCCTGAGGTTGCTTGCTAAGCACGGGTGCATATTAAGTGAGCTGTCCAATTCTTATAATTTTTCTTCAAGATTTTTTCTTCCCGTTTTTGCATCAATTTTTCTCTAAAACACTTGAGTTCCTCTTCTTTTGAATTCTGCTAATAAAAAACTACAAAAATATTAATTTCTTCATCATTTCATTAAAAACAACATTAAAGTAAAGAAATTGCAATTGTTATTAGTCAAATTTGACTATCAATTTAACTTAAATTTCGCATTTATCTATCTATGTTGTAATTTTAATATTTGTTTCAAAAGAATTTTCTTAAAAAAATATTTAATTAAATGGACAAGTTATGACATTTAAATTCAAATTTGAAATTCAAATTTTCTATTAATGTCAATAAAAGTGAAAATCAAGAGGGGGACAATGACATTATAGGCTCATAATTGATGATAAAAGACAAAAAAAAGTTGGTTGAAGTTTTTTTTTTGTTTTGAAAAATGATTTTAAAAGGAAATGAGGTCATTGACTTCTTCTGAGTTTTTCTTTTTTGTTTCTTCTCTGTTTCTTCTTTGGTTATTCTTTGCTTATCTTTGTATTCTTTACTCCCGGGTCAATCATTTTTCTTTGCGAGTTTTGTAAACTTAGCTCTGCTAAGATATTCCTGTTGTATCCTAGGAGGTTTGTGTGGGATATTACGGATAAACATTTTAGGAAAGTGACTCTCACGCCTTAGGAAGTTCAACTACATTCTTGATTTTTGACTTTTGGTTATTCTTTGCTTATCTTTGTATTCTTTACTCCTGGGTCAATCATTTTTCTTTGCGAGTTTTGTAAACTTAGCTCTGCTAAGACATTCCTGTTGTATCCTGGAAGGTTTGTGTGAGATATTACAGATAAACATTTTAGGAAAGTGACTCTCATGTCTCAGAAAGTTCAGCTACATTCTTGATTTTCGACTTCAGCAACATTTTATTCATCATCAAACCGCACCATCAATCAACATCTATGTATGTTGCCATCACCATTAATGACCACTATCACCGTCACAAAATTATGTCATCCCCTTAACCACTAGATTTGGTCGCGCACCAACCGATACCCTACCACCTTCTTTCAGCATTGTGCAATGCCTACCCCTAACCCTAATGTTGTTGCACTGCATGCTTAAGAATCACAAACATATTTTAGTCAATAGATAATTAAAAAGTGAATGCATTTCACATCCCGCTAACATTTTTCATTTTGAAGAATACTAGTGACATTTTTTCTAACACTCTTCCTTAAAGACTCTCTTTATAGTTGGTTAAAATTTAATGAAAATAACTAATTTTGATAAGGTTCTTATCATTTAATATAAATCAAGAGAGAAAATCATTAAATAAAAAACAAAAACTACCAAAAATAATTTCTAATAAATTTTAACCAATCATAAAGATAATCTTAGAAAATGAGTGTCACTGGCATTTCATATTTTTTATTTTATTTTTTCACTTATTTTCACTCGTCTTCGTTATCTTTATCTCGTCTCTTCTCTATTTTTTTTCAACCAAACATCTTTCATTTTTGCTTTATTTTTCACTTTTTTTTTATTTTTTTTATCCGCTCTATATTTATCTTCTTTCTATCGTGCACTCATAAGTCATATGCCCATTCGATCAGGGTCAATGATGATGAAGATTGAAGACGAAGGAAAATTGGACTGTTGTTCCAGTGTGGACTTGAAGACTGTCGAACTTGAACATGCACCAAACTTGTTGACTTTTCTTTATAAATTTCATTTCGACAACACAAGTGCTGACAAGGAGACCAACTACGTCTCAACTCTATTGGACCAATACAGATTTGTGTGAATCCCTTCTTAGGTAAACGTACTTTTAAATAATTGCGTTAGGGAACTTTTCCCTTCTGCTCCCCAAAAGGCTTAGCCTATTTCTTCTGCACTTCATCATTATATATCATCATGTGTGATACATGGTCACTAGTATAATGTTGAAAATTACATTTATTGAACAGATTAAGAATCTTATCCTTAGATGCTTGAGAGAGAAAAGGAAAAAAAAAATATGAACTGACCGTGAAATTATTTCAAAGAAAAATATAAAAATATCGACGTGATATTATTTTAAGATTTATTTTAAATTTTTATTTTAATTATACAATTACATTAAATATTTAAAAGATAATTTAATTTGTTGTCAATAAGAGAGAGTTTTTTTTTCTTCTAATGGGCAAATACTTAAAAAGAAATAGTAGTATATTTATAAAAAAAATGCTCAAGCCGAAATATAATCAACATTTAATAAATTTTAACAATTTATAAGACAAGTTAACTGTAACTCTTATTTTTACTATTCTGCGTATTCAATGTTTTAAATTTATTTTCAAAGTGTGTGTTTCATGTAAAACATATATTCCGTCCCACAATATAAAATAATAAAATAAATTTAAACAGTCAAACTTTGACTTTATAAAGTTTAAATTGTTTAGATAAGGATTAGTCCCATTTTATAGGTATAATCAAATTACAGCGCGTGCGTGTTGGATTACTTTTGCTTATCTTATTGATTGTAGCATATGATGGCTGAATGTTTTTTTCTGGCCGCATTGTGTAAGGTGCTTATATTATGTGAAAATATTTATAAAGTTTTTTTGTTTTTCTATTTTAATTTTTTATCTTAAATATCATGAAATTACTTTTTGGTTCTCCAATTTTTTTAGTTTTAATATTTATACATTTAAAAAATAGTTTTTATCACTGTTTAGTAATAGTGTGTTTGTAAGCAATTATTCTTAGCTAACGTGTAATAATATGGCATATCAACATGTATAATACGTTGTAATTAAATGATTATTGAGACTACTATTTAAAAGAGAAATTATAAAATCAAAAGCAACAAAAATATTTTGGACGAAGAAAACTAAATTTAATTTTATTTATAAATACTAAAATACATCTTACGCTTAAATTTTTATTTGGAAGACGTTAATGATGAGACGTCAAGAAGTGTATTGGGGCTGCGTAAGTAATAACTAAAACAGACCAAGACCCCCTTTGTTTATGCTTATTTTTTTAAAGAAATATTTTTTAACAAAAATAAGTAGTTTTATGTTTCTATGATGTTTGTCTAAATTGTTTTCTTTAAATGGTGTTCTATATTTTTAAGAAGAACATCATATCTTTTTTAAAAAAAAAACTATTTTAAAAAAAAATTTATATTAAAATCACTTTAAAAAACAGACAAACTGGACCTAATTAAATTCAAATATCATTCTCAAGTATCAAAGGATGACTCAGTTCACAAGAACAAGTCTAATAGAAACCACAGATAAATTGTTTAGAATTGTATTGTTTAAAGGAAATAATAACAAAGTTAAGTTTAATTATTCAGTTGGTAAACTATTTGAGAATCTCTAAATTAAAATAAATTAATCATGTAAAAAAATTAATTGACTCCTTGATTTAGTTTCATCGCCATGTCATTAGTTTTTATCAAGAACCCAATTAATTTTTTTCTTTTTTTAGTTTTGGGACCTGCTACATAAAAATTCTCAAATAATTTAAGAACTAGGATTTTTTTATTTTTCTTTTAACTTGGTCTTGGGGTTTAGTTCTATGTCATCAGCTTTGTCCAGAACCCAACCAAAAACTTTTTTAGTTTTGGGATCTACATGAAAATTCTCAAATAATTTAAAAACTAATTAATTAAGTAATTCAATATTTTTAATTAGGTCCTTAATCATGTGGCTTTTTTTTTTATTGAGTCTATAGGCTTTATTAGTTTTGTCAATCTAGCTATCGTTAGGACAACAAATGGCAAGGGCTCAATTAAAAAAAAATACACAATCAAGGACTCAATAAATATTTAGGTTTAGAGACCTACTTAAAGCACCTCATAAGATTGATACTTATGATTTTCCTAATATATTTTTCTAGTGTACTTTGACTATTGTATTACATACATCAGGATTGTTAATATATATATATATATATATATATATATATATATATATATATATATATGATCACTTTATTTATGTTAATATTATTATTGATATCATAAATTTATTATGTTTTAATTATTCTTGTTTTGTAATACATCAATAATAAACGAAGAAAGTTATATTTAAAAATTTATAGCATTAGCGTTGACTTGGTCGATGATATCTATTTCACATCTACATTGCGTTGACTTTTAAGTCGATGCTAATGGCATTAGTTTTTAAGAATGTTTGCATCGATCATGTGATGCTAATTAACATTGCTTCTGTTTTTGCTTTGACATGCCATAATACACACAAAATGTTTTCTTTGAGTGAATTTTCATTGAACTGGACGTGGATGCAAAAGCCATTGCTAAATTGTATTTAGCTTCCGTCTTTGTTATCTAGTATCGATTTATGGTCTATGCTTAATTAACAGTGATTTTCTTGTAGCGTATTGTTAGAGGGTTTTTTTTTTCTCCAAGTGAAATAGTGCATGTTTGAGTCATTGATGTAAGTCTTAAGTACGTTTGAACTTTAAAAAAAAAAATACAAATGAATTTCTTCTTCAGAAAATACGTTCAAATAACGGCAAAACAATAGTAATCCAAATATAGTTATAGTCCCTGCCCAAATGATAAATTGACATCCTTAGAGTTAGATACATACTAATGCCTAAGTGGTCTGAAACCAAATATCAACAGAACATTCTCTACTTGGAAATCTAATTCGGACATATTCTGTACTCATGGAGACAAGATCTTCAATTTGAATAAGCTTGTGCATAAAGAGTTGCTCTCGTAATTAAGAAGTACATCATGTAGCAACTACCAAATCCACACATCATTCAGTCTTTTGCATAAGGTTATTTTTCTTCGTTACCTTTTAGTTGTATTCGACAATTAATAAAATGAAAAATTGAGGATCATGACTAACAGTTATGTTCATCATGGATGAAATTGTGGAACCAACGATGATAATGGGCGTAGCAATCTAATTAAAAATTATTATAATATTATTTAGGTGGAAAAATGACTTGGTGTCATTTAACTTTGTGAAGTTCAATCATAAGTTTCCTTATGATTGTGGAATGAATATATGGATACAAGCGTACGAAAATGTAGTGGATCAAAATAGAGATGATTTAATGGTGATGACTTTGAGGGTCGTAAATACAATGATATCAATAAAGAATAGACATTAAATAGCTACTAGTAATAGTGGTGTCATTTTCTAGCTAGCATTATTTTTTCTTTCCCTTGGACGTTTCATACTTTGTTTTCTTAATTTTTATGTTTAGACTAAATTACAAAAGATTGAGAAGAAAAAACTATTCAACTGTTCATGCAACTAATTCTTTCAATTAATCCAACAGTGACTACATAAATTACCTAATGTGAAATTACTTTAACTTAATCAATAATATTGATTTTAAATTTTAATTAGTTGTATATGTTAAATATATATTTTAAGAAATAACTTTATCACTCATAATAATCTTACTTAATTTAAGTTAAATTATTTTAAGTAAAAGATACATATGATGAATATAAAAAAAAGACTTATTCTTTCTATTCAAATCCGATCATCTAGATATAGTTAAGATTCATCCATGAATTTGTATAAAAAATCAAAACGAGTACTATAAAACCATCGGCAGTGATCGAAAATTAATTTATGAGAGTTGTCATGTAGTATGAAAAATCTTAAATTTAATTTTTAAGTGTTAAATCGAGTAAAATAAGCAATCTTAATCTTTAATTAACAATCAAAACATAGATTGTGGATATTTTAACACATTCATAATTTGTTATGTTCGTGCACATAAAGTACTTTATCTTTTAAAATAAATTACTTATTATTTAGAAGAGCCAAATCCACAAATCCCAATAGGAATTTACTTACTATCTTTTATTGCTTAACAAAATTAGTTACTTCATCCTTCCCATTATAAATTATAATTATTGTCTTAAATCATTTTACACAAATAAAAAAACTAATAAATAGATGAAAGCTAATAATAAATTTATAAAATTAATATCATCATTAATTCATTTTTTATTTTTGTAGCCCATATTATTAATATTATAAGGAATTTAAGTGAAAAAATAATTAATGTTATATTTGAAAAACTAAAACTAAAATTATTTTGGAACAATTTTTTTTCTCACATGCTGATTATCATGGGACAGATGGAATAAATAAATATAACAAAAATCAAGAATTGGACAAAATGCAACCATGTTAATAAGTATTTTTTGTCAGAAAAATATTTGCATCATCAAGTATTACCTTCGTCGCATATTGTCGCATATTATATATATGACGTTTAAATTTTGACACAAATATTAAAAGATATAATTAATATCTTCAATTTCATAAAAAAATATCATAATTTTTTAAACATGCCTTTTATCTATCTAATTAATCACCTCATAACAATTATTTCCACTAAGGGTATTCCATAAAAATAATAATTAATTCTTCATCGATTTTGTAAACAACAACTAATTTGAAATATTTGCTTTTTTCTAAAAGGTCATGTAAAGTGAAATGTAGGAAATCATTATTTATTTATTTTTAATCTCCATTCATGTGTTTTGTTTTTTGTTTAACTAACATATGTATAATATTTTATAATATGATTTCATATTATTTTCTATGAATTGCTTTTTATAAAGTTATTCAATTTAATCAGTTAGTCTAAAAGTAATTATCTATAATGTAGTATTATCTATCATAATTACTGCAAGAAAAAAAAATCATAATAAGCACGACAGTTATCTTAACATGGCATTAGTCTTATAGAAACTTTATTGACTAGAATGTTTACATTAAACAATTTCTAAACTTTTCTAACTTGGTAATCCAAAACTTGTGCATATAGTCTTATAGAAGCTTTATTGACTTATAATGTTTACAATAAACAATTTGCAAACTTTCCAACTTACTAATCCAAAACTTTCTTCATTTCGCTCTCTAGGAAAAAAATGAGTGATCCAAATACATTCATTCAAGTCAAAATTAGTGTGAATTCATTCCGTTTAAATTACTCCTATTTTGCTTTCGATTATTCTTTTTTTGTTGATTGTTCGGCTGTGTTTAATTTGCTAAGCATGCAGCCATCATTTTTTCGTATTCAACCAAAGAGCCAATTGGCAACAACCAAGGCAAAAGAAAACAAGTATCAAAAGAAAACAAAATCACGATAAAGCCGTAAGAGGTACCGAGAGAAAGATGGGGATGGGTGTGCTATGACCCAAGTAAAAAGGACATGTGAGTTGAACAAATTAAGAAGACACTATCAAATCACTGTCCTAGTGCAATTCCAAGGAGTTAGTCTTATTGTTAATATACAGAGTCGGGTTTATGATTTTTTTTTTTTTTTGTGGGGGACATATCACATATAAAAAATTTAAAAGATATTTTAAACAATGAATAATTACATATTATTACATTTAATATATTAAATACACTATAAGCTTTTTTACAAAAAAGATGCACTAAAATTTATAATCATGCATCCTACTCAATTCTAACCCACAATAATATACTTTTCATGTTTTTCATTTTGTCAGAGTAATTTTGTTTTCTTTTATGGGATATTTATGAATATACTTCATTTTAATTATTCAATAACTAAACCCTTAGTAATTAAATTTCATTGTCATGGAAAATAAAGCCCGGATTCCTCCACTGGATGTTTTGGATTATTTCTTAGGTGATTCTATATTTGACTTGGAATTTTGTCCTTTTTTCATATTTAACCAAAAATAAAAGGCAAGATTCTATTATGGAAGTAACAAATTCAATGCGTCTATTAAATTTTAAACTTTGGTTTCTCTGTTATGTAATATTTCACTTTTGTCAATATCAAATAGTAATTTAAGTTAATATAATATATTAAGTTTACTACAGGAGAGTCGATCGGATTTGTAATTTTTGTCAATTGATTGGTCCAGCATGTGACTGTAGACTGTAGTGCTTTAACAAAATGTTCACAAGTTTTGGTTATCAGGTGTCATGTATAATAAATATTAAAAAGATTAAATTTAAAATTTTCTTACTTCTTTATTATAAGCAATTGAATGTTTAATATTTTGTCAACATTTTTATTATTGTCCACAATTTATTATTAACATCATTACTTACTTTATATTGTAAAATATATTTATATCTTGCCTGCATATTGTTAATGATTTTTTAGATTTCCACAGAATTATGCTACATCATCAAGTACATATATCCTTTTTGTTTGCAATATTTAATTCAAATCTGAAAAAGAAAAATAAGTTTTTGGGCATTACTTAGAGATGTAAAAATTGCAAAGTGAACCTAAATTGAATCTAACAATATCTACATTTAATTCCAAAAATACCGTGAGGTTCTTTTCTTATCCCAAAATATGTATATATCGTTAGATTCTTTCTTATCCCAAAGGTATCGTAGGTTCTTTCTTAAGAAAGAAATTGAGAAAGAGAATTTAAAGATTTCGTTAGGTTCTTTCCTATCACAAAGTGTATATATAAATTATATCCTTCTAGAGACAGAGTGTAGAAAAAATATAAAAATCTGAAGCGAACCTAACGATGTTTACAATTTATTCCAAAGAAGTGCTGGGAAATATATTTTTTTGGGACATTAGTGTCACATGCTTTTGATTACCATTAATATTTCAGAAGCAATATTTTGGTCTCACTATTGGCTACTTTGCATTATTTTCCTATGGTTACAACTTGCATCATGATATGAAATGATTAAAGTCAATAATAGAGAAAAGAGAACTGGATTCTGAATTTCAGCTGACTTAATTAATGTCTGTAAGTTTTGTTTTATCTTGTTCTTTCTTTCCATTGCAAGAATTTGTGTTCGTGCTCTATAGCCAGACACGCACACGCACGCTTCTTTCCTCATATTTATAGTATCTAAGTAAATCAAAGATAATTACAAAAAGAAAAACAACAACCATTTTCCTAGAGGAGGTTTTTCACTGATGAAAATTGAATTGTTATCCTTAATTTGATGTCTCAACATTGGCTGTTTAATTGTCTACTAGAAGAAAATAATTTATTAGTGACTAAATTTACTGACAAATATGTAATATTTGTCACTAATATGAGCGATAGTAAAATTTTAGTAACCAATTTTTAAAATTTATTTTTGTAGTGATCTTAGTTACTAATTACAAAGTTTTTCCTCCTTTGCATTTTGTAAGTATTTTCATCCATGTTTGGCAACACAAAGTGCTTTCAAGTTGCAACATTCTTTTCATTTAAAAGAAACAAACTTGTAGCATGAACACGGTTAAAAAATACCCTCTCTGTCTCATAATAATGTGTCTTCTGGGTTTATTAGATTGTTTCAAAATATTTATCACTTTTAAATAATTAATGAACTATTAATTATTTTTCCAACACTATCCTCATTTATTAAGATCTTTCCAGCAACTATATTATAATATTTTTTACAAGGATATTTTTGTAAAAAAAATATTTTGGAATTGGAATTTGTGTAATTAAAGGTTTTGTTTTTTAAGAAACACACACATATTACCTTAAAAATCAAATAATATGAGGTGAAAAGTAATTACATTAGACATCACTGTTGGTGTGAAAGGGGGTGGACCAAGAAATATTGCTGAGCTTTAGCTTTGCTCAGGGTGATACATAGTTACATACCTTAATTTTCCAATTGCAACCTAACTGACAAAGGAAACTGGTCCACCACATTGGAAAATTACTCGAATGCTTGATTATTTAGCACCCTTTTGATGCCAACGTTCACACTTCACACTCCAATTTTTGGCGTAATCATGACCTCATTGACTTTATATAGATGCATCTCTCACGAGCATCAGGAAAATAGCAACTTGTTTTCCGTTTGGTTCGTGTTCCCACGCCAGGCCATGGTTGCTATAACTTGACCACTTGGGTGCAGTAGCAACTGTTGATGTAGACACTTGGTAGGTCCACTTGGGACATTTTCATATTTTCGATCAATTTTGCATAAACCTAATAAGTAATAACCCGGACAAAAAGTGACAAAATAAATTGGTTTGAACAGGAAGATAAAAACACACTAAAAAATAAATTGGTTTGAACAGGAAGATAAACACACAACAACTGAAAACTTAACAATGATCGAGCTTGTTTTAATTCAAGCATGTCGACAAGTAAATCTCGTGATCTTGGTCTCAAATTAATCCCACCAACCAAGACCACTTTGCCTAGCCACCTTCACTGGCCTATCTCTTCTAATTCCATACTACGTAATGGATATATATCCCGTACAAAATGAAAATAAAAAATAATATAGTTTGACAAAGTTGGTAAAAGATTAGCTAGTATCCAAGTCTCATTTCGAGTCAACTTTTATTTTTAATAATTTGTTTTTTAACATGTTTATAGATACCAGTAATTCTATGGGCACAATCATAAATATGATACATTTGCTTTTAAAATCAATATTAGAGAGAGAGAGAGAGACAAGAGATGACAATTTATTTTAAGAAAAGTACAATTATCCTTATATATTTAGTATTGAATATTTATTTTATAATATGTTAACCACATCTTAGTCGAACAATGACTTGCAAAACATTAAAATCTCCAAAAATAAGAAAATTTTCCTAAGACATACTCAAGTCTAAGCTCTTAATATTGTTATTATAATTGTGAGGCAATGACTCGCTAGTCATCATTTAACTTTTTTTGTAAAAAAAAAAATAATAATCTTAATCCAATGTATTATCAATTTAATTTCTTTACTTTTTTATATGACATTAATCTAAAATTGGTTAAAAATAATGTAATAATAATTATTAAATGTGTGGATTAATTAATATAAAATTATTTTAACTTAATTAATAATATGAGTTTGATATCCTTAAATATACTATTCTGTTAAATACTCATAGGTGGAGTTTTATTATTTATAGTAGTCATATTCATCTCAGACATAATTGCTACTTGCTTGCAGAGAATACGTGCAATCTTTCATCCCATCTGTGCAATGTGGTTGTCCGGATTCTCAAGACTGTAGAACAAGTGTCCTTGAGATGTACGTGTATATCTGAACTCCACGAGTTCGAACTAATCCAAATGAATGGTGAAATACTTGCAAAGATAATGCTTAAGTTAACAAGGAATCCCCATAAAAGCTGCTAAAAAAAAAGGAACCCCCATAAAATATAATAAATACACATGCATTTACAATGATGTTAGGGACATATTATATAAGTGTGAGACATGGACTAGAATCAGACAGTGCACCCAAAGTTTCTTACCAGCTGTTATACAATGTTTCAGCACGTGTGTATCTATGCAACTTTAGTACTAGTTTGACTTTAGTCAACTCCCTTATATGGGCTTTAGGTCAATAAGAATGTATTGAACTCATCATGTAACATTTAAGATATAAATAAATAATGCCAAAATATTTTTCAAGTATTGGAATGACCTATTTTAAAAAATATCACACAGATGACCGATATTTCCAATGGGAATCATTGGATTGATCTAAACAACAACATGGCCATTGAACTCTAGCCAGTCCAGTTCATTTGAATTGATTGATCTGCAGTGTGGGTGGCCAGAGAGACAATCATAAGAGATTCAAGACAACTATATATTGTAATCCCGATTCTGATTTTTCATATAGTGTTGTAGGCTTTTAGCACCAACATGTGCTATGGCATTTTCTTGTTTAAAATTGTTAGTCTAAGTACAGGGACAAAAAACCTTGTCGCAGATGATGTTAAAATTCGCCAACCCTATCATCAAAGGGAGCCTCAGGAGTCATTTTTGACGGAATACACATGAAACAAGCAAGGCATGTGTACCCACCAGTTCGTTTTGGGTAATGACAGCAAAGGGGTGACCCCACACTATTTATTGTTAGGAAAAACGAGCCATGAAGGGAAAAGGACTTGCTCGGATCGATGTTACATGCTCGTGGAATAAAATTGCATTATAGATATGAGCTTTTTTATATTCTTGATTCGTTGTAGTTTGATACTATATATCAATTAGTGCTGTAATCTTTATTATGTCATGGTATAAAGCATAAAGGGGCCTGCTTTTACATATTCTACTTGGTGTAAGTAAGAAGAGGTTCTCTTGTTTTTGTTTGATAGTTCGGAGAAGGTGAAAAATCTTGAGATTGTCTTCGTTTTTTTTAATTAACATGTTTTGATTAATGATTAGAGAAATCACATTATTTGTTTTACTTTACTTTTTATTTTTTTTGCTTGTTGAAGGTAGTTTTTCTTTTCTTTTCATTTTGGTGATACAATTGGTAAAAACAAAGATTTTATTGTTTAATGCTGAGAGGCCTGTTATTTTTTATTTTTTTATTTATATATTTTACATTTATGCTGCATTGGAGGCCAAAACATCACAAACAAGAACAACCCACTACAGGACTACTACTGGCACCTACAAAATCATACCAGACATGACTTCTACATCCTGGAGGAGGTTGTTGAAGCCTATGCAGACCTCTAGGCCAATCATGAACAAAAATTGCAAGGTAGTTGAAACATACTTAAAAAATTATCAAATTTGTGGTTAAGTTATAAAGTATTCTGTATGCGATGATGATCACCGCGATATTAAGCTTCTTCGCCCTTAACTTAATGCTTGATTAGTTGTAATTTGGTTTGATACTAATCTTTATCATGTCATGGTATAAAGCATAAAGGAGTTTGCTTTAAAATATTTGACTTTGCATGTATTAATAAGAAGGTTCTCTGCTTTTGTTTAACAGTATATAGAGTGAAAAATCACAGGAGAGATTAACTTTGGTTTGTTTTATCTAATTGATATATTTTTTTATTAATAATTAACACATCATTTTTTTTTTACTTTCTGTTTTCGTGATTTTGGTGATAAAAATGATAAAACCGAGAGTTTATTGTTTTAAGTTGTGAGACCTGGAACATATATAAATTATCAAATTCGAGGATTGGTGAGGAGACTTATCAACTATGGAAAGCCTCTATGATCAATTTTGGTCAATGACGCATTATCTGTTATTGATTAACATATTGTGATTAATTGGTTAAGAGAAATACAGATAGTGCAACCCTAATTAATGGGGATTGAATTTAACAAAAGAGATTAGTTTTTTACGTGATAAATCAAAATTTGAATTTTTTTTTTATAAAAAAATCTATATTTAGTACCGATCCATATATCAAACTGAATTGTAGAGAAAAAAATTTATCTTTTATTATATATTGTAAGTACATTCCATTGGGGTAATCGACCAAATGTACAAAAGACAGAAAATCTTTAATGCATCAAGATTGCATCATTGTCAAATTAATCTAAATTTCAAAATCTAATGCATCTGTATTAAAAATGATTGTATTCCTATGTAATCAAATAATTAACACCTCTGGTTTGTTTTATTTAATTGATATGTCTTGATAAATAATTAGAAAAAGTCACACTATTTTTATTTTACTTTCAATATTCGTGATTTTGGTGATAAAAATACTAAAAAAATGAGATTTTATTGTCATGATTTTTGGTTAAAATTATGGATTAAAGGCTTTTTTGTGTTTTGTACAAAATAGTCACATTAGTTAAAATGTACTGATATTTTTATATATTACAGTATTTGTGAATTGTTTTTTTTTTAATTTATGTCCCAAAGAAGTACATTGGCCTTGTTGGTTTATTAAAATGTACACATGGTGTTATATATATTGTTGGAGATAGAGATTAATACTTTTAAAAAAATTATGGGATGAAAAATTAAATTTTTAAAGTGTTAGAACTATAAAAAAAAAATTAAATTTCATGTCGACTAAAAATAATATCAACAAATAATATATAAATAAAAAATAATTCACATCCAATAAGTTAATTTTTTAATATTAAATTAAATTCAAACTCCCTAAGATAATATCAAAACTTATTTTTAACAAGCGTTATTCTTTACCATGTTAACCTAGCTGACTTTAAAATAAATTATAAGGACTTACAAAAATATACATAAATCTCTTATATATTACACCAAAGGTGATAATTAATTTGGTAAATTTCTACATAGAATAACTTCAACTTCGAACTTTGGTTAGCTAGGTTAGTACTGGTGTGGGGATCCGGCCATGATAGTAATCATATAAGATTATAAGTACATACCTTCTAATATATATATAGGAGTGCGTTTAGATAACTACATGCTCTTCTATCTAAAGGGAACTAAAATTAGATAATTATGTATCGTGTGTCCTATTGCCCTTATTGGTTATCACATTTCCCAAAATTATTATAATCTCATTCTAGAAATACAAATTGAATTATATTTCTGGCCGAGTAAGACATTACTCATCTTTCCACTAACAAGTTCCAAGAAATCATGATTATTAGCACATTATCACACGGACAAAACTACGTGGGAAGAAAAGCAAAACTCTTTCTTTTTTTAAATTGACAACAAAAAACTGGGAGAAATGAAAAGTGCAGAGGTAAGCAATCAGCGTCGGGGTGGATCTGATTACGAAAGCCGGCGTAAGACTCTGCTTCGTCATCTTTTTTTAGTGTGATCTATGTGGCAAGGGACCTTCATTTCATGCTTTGTGCTTTGGTCATGATCAATGTGTTGAATTAATAATCACTGGTCATAATTGCAAACTATAATTATGGAACCATGATTTTTAAAATTAAATAAACTGATTAGCAAATCATCAAAAGACCTATTTGCATAAACTGTTTTGTTAAGTATTTGTTTTTTAAAAATGGTATTAAGGGGGAATTTATTTCTAAATTTAACTGAAAGATTAATTTATTTTTTGACTGGTTAACTGAAAGATTTATTAAAGTAAATTAAATGGAATTATAAAAAAAAACTCATAAACATCTTATTTATAAATTAATTTCATACGAGAGCTTTTGTTAATGAACTTTTGTTGCAGCAAAGATTGAGGTGGAAATGTGGGATGGCAAATAAAAAAGATTATTGAAAAAACAGGAGTCGTTGTCAATTTTTTTGTTGAAAAATATTAGAAAAAACCATTGGAAAAGAAAAAAAATGGTCTTTTAAAGTTTAGAAGTAGATTATGGGTAAAGATGTTAGTATATCCTTAAAAAAAGATGTTAGTATTTTACAGTGTCTATCTTAAAATGGTTACTGATAATTAGATGTATCTAAAATATAAAAAATAATTACTTTATCAATTTTGAAATAAATAAATAAATAAATACGAAGAACGAGTAACTAACTCACTTCTTGTTTGGTTGCAAGGAAAGAAGTATATCCTTAATTATAGATTTCAAAACATATGTAGGATTATATTAGTTAATTAATATATTTTGAAATATTTTAAATCTTCTTTTCTCTCTTCCAAATCTCTCAATATTGGAGGCAACAAAAATTGGATGAGGAGGAAATTTGCTCCCCTTCATTCTCCTTCTTTTCCTTTTTAAAAATTGATTCAAACAAAAAAACTTTAAAAAGATCTCTCCCTTCCCCTCTCCTCCCCTCCATTTTCCTTGAACCAAACACTATGTTAAGAAAGAAATTCAATCTAAAAAAAGGAAATTCAAGAATATCAATGCATTAATGTAAGCTTGCAGCGCTGACCCTGAGTCTTGTCCGGAGGTGAGGCTGCATAAGGCTCACAACTAAAAGGTGTCCAAATTTTTTTAAAAGTTATATATATAATTGTATAATAAAATTTCTATAGTATCGATATTATTTTTATAACTAAATTGAAGTTATTATTTTATTTCACATCTTCATTTTTGTTCAAATTAAGATGTTACATGTGATTAAAAGTTATATCATATTAGTTTTTAATTTTTTATGTATTACCTTCATAAGTTTATATTGCTTTTGTAGGGTGTTTTCTTGTGCTAACTTTGATGGTTGTAGTGCTTGTGCTCCAATCTTCATTCTTTTGGTGGCTTTGATTCGAGAAGGACTTGATGTCTTTTTCAAGTTTAGTGTTTCTAAATTTATGCATGTCTTTTAATTGGGTTGGGTTGATCATCAAATTGAGTAAATTAAAAAATATTTATTTAACTCCAACAAAGAACTCCCTTCTCAAAATCATTAATTCTGCATTGTTTCATTTCACATTGCTTCTTAACTCTTATAAGTTAACCATTGCTTCATTGTTCTATAGCTCACAATTAGTATTCAATAAAATAATTAATATTATTTTACAAATCAAAATTATTAGATTGAGTTAATCTCCAAAACCAAAATAAATTATTGCGGCTTGCAAGTGAATAAAAGTGAGAGTTAGTTTTATTTTAGTTTTTTATTACTCACAATTTCTCACATACAACACATAAAAAGAATTAGATAATTATTATTATTTTTATTATATATATATTTAATATGTAGTCAAGTTGGATTGGATTTAATCAAGTTTGAAACTCATGAACCTCTCTATCCAACCAAATTCTGATTGGATGTACTAAAAAATCTTATCCAACTTATGACCCAATCCAATATGCAAAAATGTAATTTAGTTGGGTTGGGTGGTTTGAAAAAATAGGACAACCTATCACACCCCACCATTATCTTGTAAAAAATGAGTTGGTTTATCCTTCATAAGAAATGTCTTCAACCTTATACAAAAAAGGAGGTTGAAAATTTAACTTTACATCATTTATACTCGAGTTGATGGATTGACTCTTAAAACAAAAAATATAAAAGATATATTTTAGTTGATTTTTTTAATGTTTTCTTTATAAATATTAAATAATAAATACTTATTAAAAAAATTAAATGTGTGTAAAATATAAAATAAATATTAATTATATTTTTTTTTATAAAAAATGGTAGTTAGAATGACACACCTCAACATGTTTTCAACCTGATTTTTGACGGATCTAAACAAGACGAATTAAAATAGGTTAAAAATCTCAACTCGTCTCAAAAAATATAAGTCAAATAAGTAACAAATCTAGTCCATTTTATCAACCCATCAGCATATACTCCTAAGAAGTTTCCTAGTTTAAATGGTGGATTTTGTGAACAACTCATTACTTTAATTACTTTATCAGTTAATTAATGAGATATAATTTTCTTCTTTTAAAAGATGATTTTCATTATTGCATGGAAGTACTATAATTTTCTAGTGATTGATGCAACGAACGGCATAAAACTGCTAGCAATGACAGAAACTTCACTCATGTTATAATACTGACAAAAAGCCTAGAAATTAACAATGACAGGTAAAGGATACAGAGTTAGAAATTAGAATCCTCACACAAAAGAGTTCAATGCTGAAATGTTTAAATGAACCGCAAACGAATGTCAAATATGCATGTGTAAAAATAAGGACAAAATTTATATAGGTGTTGTTTCTTCTCATTCTGAAGAGGAATGCGCAGGTTTAGGAAATGGACAATAATATTACTATAGGTCTTGTCCTATGATTTAGAGGAAGGGATTCGCCTGCAAATACTTTATTCAAGGTCAAGAAGTGAAAGAACGAATGAATGATACTTTGAACAGAATGATTCGTGGCATTTATAACTTCGTTGACTTATCACCATTATCAGTAAATGGGGTTAAATGTGTTGTTGATGGTGGTGGTACTTACTAGTGGTATTTAGTTGTTTTATTGTTATCGGATTCAAACGATTGATTATTATGTAGTACGTGATTAACATGCTACAACTAATCTTCAAAAAATTCACCAAAAGAAATGTTACCACTAGCTGGGATAATGAACAGAGTTGTTGGGTCAGCTTAGTAAGCCATTATGGGGCTGAACCTAAAGTCCATATTAGGTACTACCAGTATAATTTAGGAATTTTCAGTTAACCTTTGATTCACGGAATTATTTTTTATTTCTGGAGATATTCTTCTTAAGAATATTAGATGATTAGATGGAAATAATATTATTCTTAGTATTTCAAGAAAAATATGCTTATTTAACTATTAATTTTTTTTTGGAAATTTTTTTATATTTTCAGAAATTAAAAATTTGTCTGGTTTACATTATTTTTCTAGAAATGTATGTTATATTACTAATTTTTAAATTAATGAACTTATTATGTATACCTACACAACAAGGCACAAGACTAGACACTGTAATTTGTAAATAATAATGAAGAATCTTATAAATTTTTTCAATAAATTTCTTAATCACAACTTACTAGCTATTTAAAGAAATGTTGTATCAAAATATCCTCTTCAACCTTGTAAAGAAACAACCAATACAAAAAGACATGTAAAACAAAACTTTAACCAGATCCAGTACTGTTATCAAAATTGAATTGCAAAATTTGAAATACTAACTGATATATGGGCATTGAAATTGAGGGTATAATAAAATTTTTACATGATTAATATGATTATAATATTCCATATTTCCATCATCTTTTTATGAGAATCATCTCAATATAATAATATCAATGTAAACATGAACATTTTACTTTTCTGAAAATAAAAAATGCTTAAAACTATTTTTTACTAACGTAAAAATATACATTCTCATGTCCTCATTCCCAAGAATCCTAAAAGATTCGGTGAAACAAATGCCTCTTTAATTTTGGAGTTGTTTTACATTTTTGTTAATACTACTACATCAATATAATTGTTACGTTTTTATTCAAAAACAATATTAAAAATATTTATAGAAAAGCTAGTAACTCTTTTTGATACTCACTACTGGATTTTTTCCCCTTTCTTTTTAACTTATTTCGTTTTCTATTTCTTACTCAATATGTGTCCATGCTATAAGATGTACAAATGAAAGACATTCAAAAGCATCACAGCATTACCCGTGCACTTTTTAGTTTATTTAGTTTAATCTTGAATTCCTTAAAATTTTTAAAAAGTTAATAATTTCATTTTTTATGAATTTGTTGGGATTAAAATGTTAGTTGGATCCTAAAACTTTTAGGATACATGATAAAAGACTAAAAGAGTATATATAATTGAATACAGAGAAAAACTCCAACAAAGTAAAAATATATTAACGCTGAAAATCTATAATGCGCACCAATAAAAAATATAGAAAGTTTATATTTCAATAGGCAAAAACTCCATTATCTGCCAAAATAATGGATTCATCTTTGTATAGACTTACAAGTGAAGATATTGAGGTTTGTCGACGATGCATTTTTGTCTGTTTACACAATATATGGATATAAAAGTATTATAGTGAAAATGTTGCGTAATGGGTATCAATGTTCAAACCCCAGCGAGCATCCCACCAATGCAACACACAAATGTATTATTTACTAAGTGATAAATAAAGTTTAATTCTCCAATCAAAGAGAATAAACCTTTCCAAATTTTATAAACATGGTGGAAGCAATTATGAATATTTTCTATAATTGTTCTAGGATATAATAATATGATACACAATAAATTGTACATTTGTTGAAAAGAAATTTTTCTGATTTTAATTTATACAAAATGCTTTTAACATAAATGATAGAGAATGATTAAGAAAAAGAGAATTAAAATTTACTATACTGCTCGCATATCATCATTTTATATACGTTTATAATTAATTCCATACATTTCTTTTTATGTTGTATTTATGCATGTATAATATAGGCAACTAGTTACCTTGGTTTAAGGCTCATTATCTCTCTCTTTTTTTGTTCAATTTTCATCATAGTTCGGTGTTTAGAACACTAACTTTTTGACCTTCCAATGCATATTCATTTATATGGATGTCAAGTCACAAACAAGATTCTTTTTTAGGACATTTCGAACACTTGTGTTTGGTGGGGGTTGGTGTGTGTATCAAGTCAAAACAAGATTCTCTTTTTAGGGTATACTTCAACACTTTTATTTGGTGTGTTCGAACCCTTGTATTTGATGTGTGTGTGTGAGAGAGAGCATTTTGTGAGCAAATAAGTTAAATCATATGTTTTGTTAGCTAATTAGTCAAATCATGTGGTGACCCAACAAATTAAATAATTAATTATAATTATACAACAGTATTGTTTATTAAAAAAAAAGATGAATCACAATAGTTGCATCAAAGATGTATAAAATTTGAAACAGTTTTTTTAAAAAAGAAAGTGTATTAACATTTGGATGTAGAACTCTAATATTAAGCAGTTCTAGACGAGTTAAATAATATAAGATTTTACGTCTGGTGTGGTTCGTTGAGATGTGACAATGCATATGAAGCTTTATTTTTATTTTGAGTCATTCTTTTATTTATATGAAGTATCTACTAATTCATTCTACTAATGAGTACTTTTTGTTTGGCTGATTATTTTTAAGTGAGATCTTAATCTCTAATCATATGTTTTGATTTTACAAAACTCAAAAATCTTAATTATTTAAGATATTAGAGTCTACTTTTATTCAAACCAATTATATTTTTGGTATACCAGGCTTTTTTCCAACCGCAAATGATAGTGGCCTATTAATCTATTATTACTTATGAAAATTAGAGAATACTTAATTGCTTCTCGTAAGGTATCTATATAATTGCTTCTGGTATGGTATTTATAACTGACAATAAATATCACTAGTTGGTCACTTTATAATATTCTCACATACAATTACATGCATGCGAAGAATATTAAGGGAATGGGAACATGGCATTTGTGGGGTAACCTGTTTTTAAGTATGAGAGGGACATCAACGTACGACGATGTGCAAAGATACGTCTACGTCTCGTTCCGAGAATAATACACTTCTAGCATAACATTTCAAACACGTTAATTTCTATTTTTCAAAATTTGAGTTAAATTACTTTTTTTCTCCTTTTAATTTAAATTATTCAATTTAATTTTTCTATTTTTAAAATATTTAATTTGATCTCCTAATAAAAAAATTAATATTACCCTTCTATCCAAATTGACACTAATGGCATAAGACAAGACTTACATTACATGGCAATGATTATTTTTTTTCACTTTTCGATGATTTTTGAACTACCAGTAAATGATATACATATAGCAACGGTTATTAATTGCCATTATAATAATTCCTTGGTTTACATATTTTTTGTTATCTCTCAAATATGATACAAGTTTACTTTTGGTGTCCCAAATAAAAAAAAAAATGATTTCCGGCCTCTCTCTATTTTGGTAACAAGTCATGTTAGATTCTTATTATAAATAACATTACACTAGTTGTTGACGTGACTAACAATGTCTACATCATGATATGTTATGTAATTACAATATATCATGTGAAAATATTAAATATTTTCCCCCTCAAATTTAGGTTAAATTTTCTTTTGGTTCTCCAAAGTAATTTTTTTAGTTTTCTAATTTGAAAATAGCCCATTCTTGTACTCAAAGTTGACGTCATTAGAAAATGTAACAGTTTTAATCTCCTAAAATTTATATTAATGAGTATAGTTTTAAAATAAGTTTTATTGAGGTTGAGTTGTTCGCGATGGATGTGTGGAGGAAAATAAATGTCTTCACCAGCAAAACAAAGGAGAATGTGTCAATGCTTTTGTGAGGGTAAGAAGGAAAAGGTAGTTGTTGTCCTTGTCTCTCTTCCTCCTCCTCTTCTCTTAATTTTCTCTTCCAATGTTATCTTCCCATTTTCCTTTCCTTTTTTTTATTGGCTTGGGTGGTCGTTATTGCCACACAACAATGTGTTCCTATATCTTGTCTTCTCCCTAGATATTCATCTCATTTTATCTTCTTTTTTTCGTTTACTAATAGAGGACTAGAAAGTTATAAGAGGATCTTAAAGTGAAACAATTTCTTAAAATATAAGTTTATATAATTTGAGCCTAATTTAGGCTTTTTTTGGGCCAATTATGTTTTTAAAGAAGTTTCTTATTGTTTTTGGTCTTTTTAGTTGTTTGGATCTTTTATTAGTGATAATATAAATAGTCTTTAAACACATTAGGAATATTTTCTTCATCTCTTTCACTCATCCTTTTTTCCTCTCGATCCCTCCTTTGCACCTCGTCACCTCATCATGGAAATGAGTTTTGATTTGCATTTTAGAGATTGAGATATGGTCGCTTGTGGTTAGAATGTGTGAACACAGTGTTTCTATCAGAGATTGCAATGATTTATTTTACTTTGATATTTTGATTTTGCTTTACTGTACTTTTCGGGTTGAAATTACCATAAAATGCCTTTTAAAATTTATTCTTCAATATAAATTTTGGAGTTTAAAATTGTTAGAAAATACATCATTAACCAGGTCAACAAACTTTGTAATAACATCAACTAAGATGGTCAAAATGAATTATTTTTTATAAAACAATTACTTTTCAATTTGAAGGACTAAAAATTACTATTATTTTTAAAAAACTAAAAAAATAATTTTAAATTTGAGAACTAAAAATACTTTTAAATTTGGAAGAACAAAAAAAAATTAGACCTAAATTTGAGTAAAAAAAACATATTTAAATCAAAAATTAAATATTTCACGTGACATATAATGACTAAAACAATTTTTTTTATAAAATTTATAGGGAAAAAATCTTTTAGTTATTTGTATATAATCTAACCTAATGTTATTTTAGAATGACTCTATTTGGAGCAAACCTGTGAATTATCACATGATTAGAACGATAAATTCTCTTATCCCCAGGCCTGTGAAATGCCAGCCAAGTACATATTACCAAACTGCATGATTGATTGTGTGAGCAGTGGCACAAAGTTGCAATATGCAATTTTTCTTAAAGAAAGGGTAGCACATGGCACAATAGACAAAGAAACAACCCTAGCACTTAGGGGCTCTTGAAGTTCACTTGAAAAACCCAACTGAATAATGAATTTTAAGTAACATCTGGCAATCATAGAGACACAACTCTTTTAAGTTTTGAGTCCAGAAAGGTCTGGCACTTGTGTTAGAAACTTGCAATCTGTGAAATTGATAAAAAAAATTAATTTTGGAAATTCTTCATACACACCTGATTCAATAAAATAACATTATATCTGAGGTAATTAACCTATTTTTTGATAATGCTCAAGTCAACAAAGGCACTTACACATGCCTTAGTTAGTGGTCCGAGTGAAACACTGTTATTGTTGGCGAGGTTAAGGCTGAAATGATTTATTGGATGATAATTAGGGGGCAAAACTTTCCCAGCATAATGGCTCCAATCCATTTTACTTCTCTATTTACCGTTTGGCAATTAAAAAGTTAAGATTTTAAATTTTATAAGCTCCTTAGTAAACTTAAAATCATCAATTTATCATTCAATAATATGTGAGAAACTTGAACATCCATTTGAGATCCAAAGAGAAAATAACAAAAAAATCTTATCCTACTAGATAAAGTCAACTACATTACATTGATCACATCACATCATTTGTTTCCGTGACGAAAGTTTTAACAATGTTATTTATCATAAGATCCCGTTAACCACTTCCTCCAATGTCCTTTCTTAACCTCCCTCTCCTCTTCATAGGACTAAAATTATATAATCTACTCTTCTTTCTGTACTACTAGAGGCGTTCTTTTTACACAGATCTTAAGGCACTAGGGAATATTTAAGTGAAATTGATTGAGTGATAAACACGGTCAGCTTAATGATTTATCTACAAATAAATACACCCTGGAAAAATAAAACAAGATGCAATTTAGAAGAAAGAATAATTAGGCTAATAATTCCAACACTGGTATGAAGTGTAACATTCAACTATCATCAAGTGCATAACTTGCGGCCTCAACTCATCTCTCATGAACTTCGAGTGTCTTTACCTCAGATTTCTCTTTTCCTCTTACCAGCCATTTCCTTGTCTGATTGAGAAAGTTAAATTTTATCTTTAATAACATTTTTGTTCATTCATCTAGCTCTTTAATTTCTTTCTTCTCTCCTGGTAGATCAACTCATAGTACAAATCGTTTCTAAGCCCTTGACTTTCCATAAATGGTTCTGATTAAATTCAAGACTTTCTTCTAACTTACATGCTTTAACAGTTTTGCAGTTGTCACTTCAAATCCCCCAAGTCACTATTGCAATGAATGAATTATCTTGAAAGTTGTTTGCCACTGAATGCCAAAATAGTAGGTGTCTGAAAATTTGGTAAGATAGGAAATCTTGTTACTTTATTTTTAGGTTTATTCGATGTTTCAGAATTGTTCCATCTGTTCGCAATTGCAAAGTAGTAATGATCAACAAATCATGGAAAATATGCTTAAGGCCACCAAATGCCACATTTCCTTAGATGAAATCAACATGTACAGTAATCAATTTTGGTCCGTCATTTGGGTATTGATTTGAGATAGTTATTAAAAATGAAACAGCATCTTGTACATGACAAACTTACCTTTTGTTATTTGTTAAATTATTATCAAGATGCCTCTAAAGAAAATATAGTCAGAGTCTATGTGCATAATGCATTTATAAAAAGAATGGCCACAACAGGCTAAAACACATGGAAAATAAATTATTTAATAGAAAGAGGAACAAGAACTTGCCACTTACGGTGTCACTAGCTAGAGGAAGATGGTTCCATTACCTTTAAGTTCTGATTCAGAAGGTACAAAGGAGCTTATTGTTCTCCGATAAATTCTTTCTCTTGTGTTTAGACAACACACTTTTGCATCTTGCTGGGAATAATGCTAAATTTGGTTGATGTTTCATGTCTAGTGAATCACAACCCTAAACTTCCACGTCTATTACATCAAAGGGAAGCAACTTAGTTCCAAATCATTATTGGAATTATACAAATCGTGGCATGTTCTCTTTGGGGAGCTAGGCATTGAAAAATGGATATTCTTCTTCTTCTTACTGTTTTCCTTCTTATAATATGCATAAAATCCAATCGATTTTATCACTCCATCTTTGTGTCTTGTCTTATCCATGAATAATTCATGCATAACACCTCAACATGATTCCTCTTATCCTGTAAAATGCATTGATTCTCCATTGCCATAGTGGTGAAACAGTTGGTTTTTTTTGTAGAAAAAACATTTTTTAAGAGAAGAGAATATATTTATTCCTAAAAATATCTAAAATATCTGTAAATTGAAAATAGATTAGTTGAAATTTTTGTTATTGTGTCAAATTTTTAAGATATTGTTTAGATAAAGATAAGAATATTATCATTTTAACTTAGGATGTTATTAGTTTGATTTTAAGATTACAACACTGTTAGTATTTGAATATAGATATTTATTTTCAACGTAAACATTGAGTGACTATCTGTCCTAGAAGAATAAGTTTTCTTTTCAAAGGCCTATCAGATGCCTGTCAAATACTTACACATTACCAAAGTGAATGTTAATCATAATTAAGCAGTAGCACTAAGTTGCAAGTGCAATTTTTTCGTAGAGAAAAAGCAACACATGACGCATGAGACAAAAAGAAACTTGATTCAAAATGCTTGGAGACAAAAGTCAGGGATATGGAGATTTTAGCCTTGAATTTTACAAGGTTTGACTTTAGAGGAATTTCAGCCTTGAATTTTACAAGGTTTATCCTTTGGGAAACTTTGAGGACCTGAGCACCACTACCTAACTGGCTAGGGTCTCCAAAGTACATCTTTAACATATGATTTTAATTTTTCAAAATAATGAATAAACAAAAAAGATAAAATTAAATATTTATTTTGTCAAAAGGGGCACTTTTTGTCTCTAAAATTATAGTTTTTTTTATCCTTAACAATCAAAGACAATTATTATGAAATTTACAATAATGTAGAAGATGTGAAAAAATGCTTTGTGAAGAAAATAATTGTAGTTCTAAAACCAAAGGATAAATCCTTTTTAAAATGATCTATAACAATAATAAAATTTTGTTACACACTTTTTTTTTCTATTTTATCTTTCAAATATGTTCTAGCAATTTCTATTTAACCTCCTATATGTATCTCAGTCTCTTCCTTTTCTTTCATTTGCTCATAATTAGAACTATAAAATAGGCTTAACCCGACAAACTGACCCATTAGCCTGTTAGGGCGGGTCAAGCTGGGCCCAAGAAAATTCGGCCTGAATAGAACTTGGTCAATCTGGGTACTCTGATAGGCCCAGACCGAGCTCAAGAATTACAAATCCAAGTTCAATCAGGTCTATTATAGTCCAACATTATTTTTATTTTTTATCCTTTAAATTTATATAAATCCAGACAAAATTTTAAAACGGGCCATTGGGCTACATCAGCCACAAAAAGTGCTACCCATAAGGAATACGAGTCGGCCCATACCCAATTCCAAAACCCCCAAAACCCCTCTTTGCTCCTCCCTTCACTGTGCACACTGCACACTTCCATTGCCACCCCAACAACAATGCCTCAACCTAGAGCACCGCGGTTCCTCACCCTCGTCTCCCTCCGCACCCCCGCCCCTCCCCACCACCCCCGCCGCCGCACCATCTTCGACGGCACCGTCAAACCCTTCCGCCACCGCGGCCTCGACCACGCCGTAGAGCGCGAGAGAAACCTCAAACCCTTACTCTCCCTCAAAAACCTCATCAAACGCGAACCCTCCAAGTCCCTCCCCGTCTCCCTCATCAAGCGCTCCCTCTCCCTCCCCTTCCGCCCCATCGAGTTCGTCCGCAAGCACCCCTCCGTCTTCGAGGAGTTCCTCCCCGTCGCCGCCGCCGCCTCCTCCCCCCACGTCCGCCTCACCCCCGAAACCCTCCGCCTCGACACCGAAGAGAACCTCCTCCACCACTCCGACAGCTTCAAACGCCAAGCCGCGGACAGGCTCCTCAAGCTCCTCATGATCGCTAGAATCCACAAAATCCCCCTGCCCCTAGTTGAACACTTGCAATGGGACCTCGGCCTCCCCGAAGATTTCGGGGAGACCGTGGTCCCGGACTTTCCTGACTACTTCCGGATCGCAGACGGGTTCCTGGAGCTCGTCTGCTGGGACCACGATCTAGCCGTTTCGGTTATCCAGGGCCGAAACGTTAGTGTTAATTATGAACCATTGTTTCCTGTGCAGTTTTCTAATGGTTTAGAGATGGATAAGAAGTATGAGAAGTGGTTGAGAGAGTGGCAGAAGAAGTCTTATGAGTCTCCTTATGAGAATTTGTCTCATTTGCCGAGTACTAGTGATGAGTCTGATGTTTGGGTTGTTGGTGTGTTGCATGAGGTACTTCATCTTTTTGTTGGGAAGAAGATTGAGAAGGAGATGTTGTTGGAGTTTGGGGAGTGGTTGGGGCTGAGGTCGAGGTTTAAGAGGGCGTTGTTGCAGCATCCGGGGATGTTCTATTTGTCTAGTAAGATTGGGACCTATACTGTTGTTTTGAGAGAGGGGTACAAGAGGGGTGCACTGATTGAGGATCATCCGGTGATGAATTTGAGGAACCAGTATGTTCATCTGATGAATAGTGTTAGGGAAGAAGGAAAATCGAGTAAGATTGTGCAAGGTAAGGGTGGTGTGGATGAGGTGGAGGGAAAAGGTGTTGAAGGAGGAGAAGGAGAGGGTGAGGGTGATGGGGAGTGTGTGGAGGACGGTGAAGAGGAGGCATGTGAAGTTGAGGATGCTAGTGAAACTGATTTTGACGATGATGAAGAGGAGTCTCGAAGATGTAGTTGGAAAAATGCTACCGTTAGAAGGGGCAGGGAGTTTGGGAAAGTGAAGTTAGATATTGATAAGCCTTTGAGAGGTTCTTCAAGGGAAAGATTGCCTTTGAGAGATTCATGGAGGGAAAGATCGCCTTTGAGAGGTTCTCGGAGGGAAAGATCGATCGGGAAAACTGAGTTTTGCGATGATGAAGAGGAGTCTCAAAGAGGTAGTCGGAAAATTGATACTGGTAGAAGGAGCAGAGAGTTTGGGAAAGTGAAGTTAGATGCTGACAAGCCTTTGAGAGATTCTCGGAGGGAAAGATCACCTTTGAGAGGTTCTCGGAGGGAAAGATCGATTGGGAAAACTGGGTTTTGCCATGATGAAGAGGAGTCTCAAAGAGGTAGTCGGAAAATTGACACTGGTAGAAGGGGCAGAGAGTTTGGGAAAGTGAAGTTAGATGTTGACAAGCCTTTGAGAGATTCTTCAAGGGAAAGATCTCCTTTGAGAGATTATCGGAGGGAAAGATCCCCTTTGAGAGGTTCTCAAAGTGAAAGATCGATTGGGAAAATTGGGAAGAAGAATTCATTTGAAGCTTCAAAAAGAAGACAAGTGCGAGGTGCACATATAGATGTTGAGAATACACAAGATAGATCAAGATTCTCTAATAGAAGTTCATTAACCAGCAAGAAAACCCCTGTTTTGTAGAGATTCAATTTGTTTCTGGCAACTAACGCATAATTCTGGTATGCGGTTCCTGCTCTTGGTCTTACCCTGTTATTAGTTTACAAATTAAGATTAATTTTTCTTTTATGTCTTGTTGTTGCGGCTGTTTCTGTATGCACATCATGTCAGGACCTTTAGTTGAGTGATGGCTGCTGTGACCTAGTGACCTAGGTTCTTGGGCCAATTGTTGGTGACTAGCAGTGGTTTTTGTAGCAGCAAAGAGGCTAATGTTATATTGCAAATGTGTTATCTATTCTAGGCTACATCTTTTGGCGTAATTTTAAGAAGGTTTCTTGGTTTAGCAGTTGATTTTAGTTAAGATTAGGTAATTGCATGTATTCAGTGTAATTTTGTAAAGCACATTATATTTTTAAGGGGGTTTCCTAGAGATTCCCACGGCATTCTCTCTCTATTGTTTTATTTTCCTTTTTATCGTTATGTAGAGTCCCTAATAAGTTACATTCTTTGTAGTTTTGTTCTGTTCCAGTGAATTTCTTATAGGGAGAAAGATTTTTATACGGGAAATTACGGAAAAGGTACTGGAAAAAGTATTTTAGTATATAAACGATTAAACAGCTGGTTAAGAAAGTTTAATGAGTCACAATAGAAAGGGATAATTACTTCATTTGAGTGGTCAATTGCTCTTGAGTTGCAAATATCCATTTCCAAGAATTCTATTCTATTCTTGTATGCCCCCCTCCTGGAAAAAATATTACTCTGTTCATAACTACCATCACACGGAAGGATGCACATGCAGAGTGTTAGAAATTCCATGTAATGGAATCTGCATCTCATTCATTTTGATAAGGAAAAAATTCTTTGATTGTATAAACAAATTTGGTATATTTACATATTTATGAAAAAAGAGAAAGGGGGAGAGAGGTGATGTGCTGGATCCTTAAATTGATTGGGTGTGTCACTGTTAGGAGATATGTTATGAAATGTTCCTTGAAGGTTCTGTTCTATTGCATTGTGGATTTAGAGATCTGTGGGGATTGGCATGAATTTTTCCTGAGATGATGTGGCGCTCATTCACAGGAGTCATCGTTATTGAGTGTAAAAATAGAGGAAAACAGCTGGTTGACTATTTCATTGTATGACTTTCTGTAATCTCATTTTCAGTGTTTTTATGGGTAATCACTAATCCTTGTGATAGTTCTTTTGTAACATTTTAAAATACCGGCATAATGGTATCATTCAGAAGGAAACCCAAGCTTAGTTGGAGACTTTTTCATTTTGTTTAACCAGGAAATTTTAAGAGATATTCTGTAAAGCATCAATAGTCTATCACATACCTTAATTTTGTGTACATCAACTTAGCTTGCGCTCTCCCTTAAGGTCTGTCTGTTTAGAATGATTTTGGGGAGAAAGAAGTGAGAGAATTGAAGTTTTTATGGAGAAAAGGAGAGAAAAATTTTGCTGGACCTACACAAAAAAGCTCTCCCCTAAAGTGGGAATTGAAATGACATATTTACCTTTTTGTTTTGAACTAAATAAATGTTATTAGGGGCAAATATGTCTTTACAACATAGACTCACTTTCTTTCTCTTCGATTTTCTTAGCTCAATCCAAACAATTTGAGAATCTACCCATTTTTTACTCATTCTTCTCTTTTTTACTTCTTTCAACTCCAATTCTTTATTCTCGAAATCTTTCATCAGCCAAACAAAGCATTAAGTTCTATTAAGGTACAGTCAATTCATTTGCTTTCTTTCCTTGTGCTCTACAGTCTTTACCACTCTTGTTCAATTTTTAGAATCACATTTTACAAATTAGAATGAGATTTTAGTTTAGCTTTGCTTCCATTTCCCATGTCATAGTTCCATGACAGTTCTATCTCACTAGGATAAGACAATATATAAAATTTAAATGATTTTTAATTTCAGCAAGACTTAACTGGAGTTAGATGTTGTATTGTATCCAGCAAGATGATAGAACTGGACCAAGACAAGGGGAAAACAGATGAAAAAAAGTGTATTATTCTCTGGTACAACACTAGTAATAGATCGAGGTTACTACTCAAGAGTATTTGAGAGACCCTTACCTCTCCCTAAGAGTCTAATCCTTTCCAAAATGACAAGGTCTCCCTTTGTCTCAACTTCCTCTCTTATTTATGCCCAACATGCCTTATTTATTTATCCTAGTCTAACTTACTCCAAAGCTGACACATCGTTCCATGTGTTCACAAGTTTTTCTCCCTGCATGATTGTTCCTCATTGATGTGGGTTCGGTAGGATTGTTTACCCTTTTTTCTGGACAGAGAGGGGGGAGATTACTAAATTCTGATGTTAGTTCTCATGCAATACTATTGTATCTTTGCTTACATTTTTTTTACTGTTGAGTAGAAAAGTTCGTTGTTTTGATTTTGAATTCTTTCCACGCCCTCTATTAATATATGCCAAATGGTGTCGTGTGATTTATGTAACTGGTGCCGTGTGATTTATGTAACTGAATTCACCTAGTCAGATAAGACTTTGTTGTTTTTATCACACATGTAAATTAGAATTTAAAAATTGCATTGTTATCTTGATATCATGATAACATATTAACAAGGGATCTATTTGCACCAATTGTGATGTGAAAATCACAATAGGGGGAACAGGCAATAAAAGTATTGGGAAAGATCTTTTCATGTAACTTTCTAATTCAAATTGCGATTGCCCAGATCTCTGGATGGACTGTGGCTCGAGGAATCCATACACATCGACATTGTTATTGCGAACCAATGTCCTAAAAGTATTAGTTTAGGAATTAATAAATGTAAATCTTTTGTTAGAAATCACAATGCGAATGCATTTGAAATCTGATTGGGGTGTGCTGGTATCAATTTTCTAATAAAATTTCCACTTTTGATCCTTAACCAGTGCTTAGGGTACTGGTTAGCAACTAAGCATTCTCCTATAATTAATGCTTATCCACTAAAAGTACAAAATAGATTATTTGTGTATGTTGTGTGTGCATTGATCATAACGCATATCAATATTTGTTGGGCAAATGCAACTTTTTAAATGCTTACAATTTGTTATCGATCTCAACTATTGGTGTTATTTGTCACCTTGGTTTTTTGAACTCTGAACATATTGACCAGGACAAAAAAGTCCACCAACCTGGGCCCCAGTGGCTGAAAATTGCAATTGACGTCGTTTCATGAATGGAGACTTGTTTTCATTGTGATTTTTGAAGAAATATACAATGAAGACTGGTTTTGTTCTGTAATAAGGTGGATATATACAACTAAAACATATTCTCATTGTGTTTATTTACCATAGATGTTGTATATATCCACCTTATTACATAATGAAAACATGTCATAGATCCATGTCATAGAGATTCGACAAAGTTTTACGTTGGCTGTCGAAAGCCTAACACAACCCTCTCCTTTTATCCGGGCTTGGGACCGGCTAACAAATTTGGAATTGTATAATTTAGTATTTATTTTTGTAAGAAATAACTTGTTAATATAATTAGATGCAAAATTATAGAAGAAATGATACTAAAATCATCATAGATACATATCGTGATATTCAACAACAAAATATAATAATATAATATAAAATATCAAATAAAAATATATAATAAAATACAAAATATAAATAATGACGAGTCTTTCTTTTTTACTGTGTCTCGTGCCCGCCTCAGTATCCCCTATATATATCCTTACAAGTCTCAATATCTAAGAGTCACTTTCCTTAGATCCAACATGGTCTAAAGATCCTAAGTGATGCTCTCCAACACATGTTAAAAAAATCTATTTGGGTGTTTGTTGTAGCATACAAATAAGGTATGGGGGAGGGCGTCTAGTTGCGGTGGGATATGTATGAATGAGAGAAAGTGTGAAACCACTCAAAATATATAGTCAATATTGCACATCCACGAGGCATTAGCATGCACAAGCGACCCCAAAGCTCAATAGAAAAGATGTAATCCCATTACCGATAAGGTTAGTATGCATCCTTACAATCGTTCCCCATAGAAGCCTTCATCTACAGGCACGAGGCTTTGTCTGAAAGTTTGTCGTGACTATCTCGCGATCGACAATCAGAAAGTGCTCATATATCCATGCTTGAAACACATGAACATAAATATTTGTCGTAAAACTAAGAACCTAATATTTCTTAACAAAAATGTATAAAATGTTGTACATGTGGAAGGTCATATATCTGACAAACTAGTGACAACCATGCATGTTAGCATCGTTGAGATGGTCGTACAAGAAACACAAGCAAACAATTCCACATTCATATCGCTTGCATTTGCAAGTATCATGGAATTAATAGCGACACATAGTAGATGGATTCATAGTTAGAGCTCTTCTCTACGAATATTGTTCATCTAACAAGATGGAGAGGGTAAGCTTGAGCTACGAACATTGCTTTGCCTACCACCACATGTAGTACAAGTCTTAAAGCTTAGAGAACGTGACATGCATTTGGGCCTTTTTTTATATAGCCAAAAATGTCTCCTCCTTATCGACTTTGAGCATCACTATTTACATGACGATGGCTCCTTCCAAGAAAAGGGTTGGTGTAGGAGACATTACACATCATTAATTTAGTGTGATGGTAATCTCATTTATAGGGAAGTGAAAATGTCCCAATGCTATCTCTTAACAAAAAAAAAAAAAAACAATATGGCTTTATTTGTCATGTCATACCATGCACATGTGAAAGGATGTTGCAGCCTTGACTCCTCGATATACCTTAGAATGTCATGATTTATAAATATGTTCATATAACCCTATCTGCATGACTAACAGGCTTCAATGGTGGCTTGTCCAATCCTTCTCATAACTATGATCCAAGTAGGACCATAGTTTTTAGTGGCCCGCAGGACCTACTTCATTAGGGGGTATAGTAGTCCATGCCCCTTTAACCTTTCGCATTAGTAGTAGTAATGAGCTCATCCCAATATAGTTGTTCATCATCTTTATGAAAGATAGTCTTCAGCTCCTGTGTTGTTGCCATAGCTCTCTACCTATAAGTAGAAGTTGCTGGCAATACTCATCCATGGTTTTAATTTATCGTGTAAGCGACATACTACATAAAAAATATTAACTTAATCTAAAATTAGAAAAATCATTAGTTTAAAAATCTTACTAAGTTTCCATTGTGTACCTATTTTAAACATGTGCACAACTCTAACTTGTTTTCGTTCAGGTACACAACGGAAACAAGTTTTGCAACGGTTGTTTTTCTAGGATTTATGAAACTTGCAAAAAAAGAAATGAATGGAGTTCCGATGAGTTACTTGAACTAAGATTTGGAAGAAAAAAAATGTCACTAGAGAGGGAGACATAAGGGGAGCGAGAAATATTAGCTTAGGTGATAAAAGATGCTTGTAAGAGAGGGAAAGTGACATTAAGACGAGGGAGGTGGGTAGGGGACATGAAAGTATTTTTAGTAGGTTGGGGTGTTTAAATAGCATTTAGGGGGTGGGAGTAGCAATGCCCATATTTTAGATTAAAAACAATTGACAAAACATTAAGCTCATATAGAGCAAGACATAGCCGAAAACAGACGTTTTGCTAGGGCTTTAAGGGAGGGAATTGCTGTTCTGACCTTGCTTTAAATTTTTTTTTCTTTTCAAAATGCCCTTTCAATGAAAATATGATCTCGTTAGAAATATATTTCTGTTCTTACGAAAATGTATTTTAGTTTTGATTTTTTTGCACTACTATATATAAAACGAAAATATATTTGTGTTGTATATTTTATACAATAAAAACATTTTTGTTTTGAATTTTTTTTCATCCCTATACCATAACGAAAATGTCATTTTTTTTTGTTTGTGCCAAATACAAAACGGAATTGTGTCCCTAACACAACAAAATAATGATTTCATCAACAAGTTGTGAAGGAGGTGGGTAAAGGAAAGGGGTGCAGGGAAGGGAGGAGGGATAATTTTGTTCCTTTACATTCTTTAGAAAAAGTGAGAATAACAACACCCGGGCTTTAATATGACCCAAGTTAATTGTGAGCAGGAAACGGCCCAAGTTGAATTCGTTTTCAAGGAATTATGTCTCTAGTCCAAATTGAAAAACAGTCGTAGTTGAGTGAAGGTTTCTGTTATGTATTGAGTGAAGGTATTTTCAAAAGAACTTTTGGAGACTATTTCATATTAAATAGGGACATTAGAATTGTCACCGTAATTGTTACATGTTCCTGTAGGTTCAAATATGTTTTGTTTTTAACATTTCACTTTCCAATGTTAAAATAAAGGGGTTGTTTATTATTCTTAATAAATATTTGATTTTGTATTTGATTTCTAATAAATTTTTATTTAACATTGAATTTTTAATAAAATAATAATTTTTTTAATCCCTAATAAATTAGTGAAATATTTTTACTTCTTAATTAATTTTTTTCATTTATAATTAGTTGGGACTAAAAAAATTATTAATTTATTAGAGAATAAATATAAAGTTCACTAATTTATCAAGGATTAAAATAAAATATCAATGACTAAAAATAAAATTATTATTTTATTACAGACTCAACACACAAATTTTTTACTAAAAAACATATACAAAAATTAAATATTTATCATGCAAAAAATATATTTAAGCATAAAATAAAATTCAAAGGATGAATTTTTGCAATAGGGATGATATTTGTGTGGGTTTTGATAGGATACAAAAGTACCCGTTTATATACATATATTCAGTTCACATGACAGAGGATGATGACTCTTAATGCAATGGAAAGGTTCTTTTCTTCTTACTTATAAGTCACAGTTCAGATCTTAAAAATAAACTCTTTGTTTATGGGAACAATGAATATTTGTGCGCATGAACCTACATATATTTATTATTTATTTTCTCTAAAATATTGTGCGCTTGAACTTGGAGCAATGTATGACACGCCAACATGTGTGTATTAATAAAATATAAACCTTATTAGGTGATGGCTTTGTGTCCTGTGTCACCCTTTGTGTTATTAATTACTTGAACAATGAATTAATATATAGTGCACACTGCTGAAATGCTTTAACAAGCTTTTTCTTTTTTGATTCCCAAGTATTATGTTGATTTGTTTATGCAGATATATCTCTCAAGCAAAGCACTAGGATGGAGAGCCACCTTACTATCTTTAATTAGAAGATGCTTTTAATATATTCTCATGAAGCATTAATCCTTTGTTTAGAAGAGGAAAAATTCGAAAGAAGAGAGAAGATTTTGTACTTCAAAATTAAGAGAAAATCAAAACTTTAGATTTTTTTATAAAAAAAATTGTTTTTACATTTTTTTTCTTTACAACCAAATATAAGAAATTTCCCCCCTCTTATCTATTTTGTCTCTCTATCTAAATATAGTGAACGTATATCTTCATCTCACAGTGAATTTGCATGAACGTTTCCTCTTATTATCACTGTCAGTCACAGGAAAAGGTTCAATGCTTTTTTTAAAATTTAAAAATGATCTTTACGCGTACACTTTATGCATACATCGCATCTCTTGAAGTGTCTTACATACAATTTGCCATTGATTATAATATTAAATTTGGGTCTTTAAATCATGATTTAAATAATATTAATAAACAAAAAATGACATAAATAAATGGTTATTATTTATCTTGTCCACAATATTGTGAGCTTGAACCTGCAAGAATAATGTATTTGTCATGGCAATATTGATAAAATATTTACAGTATCTATAGAACATGTGGCAATTTTGATATACAAAATGTTTTAAAAGAATTTTTAATCAATGATTTGTAATTTACCTTCTTCATTGATAAGCAAGCATGTCATTATATATGCCAAAGTACATTTACACTTTTAAAAAAGTTTACCTCGAAATTATCATAACCCCTCTCTTGATTTTGTGTCTGCAACGAATGTTGAAGTGATCACTGATGAATCAATTCCATTTTTATTGAAGTTATTAATTTTGTGATAATTTGAAAAGAAAATATATGAAGAAAGGAAGAAAAGATACTAAAAAAGTTTTAGAATCTGTAATAATCAACAGCAAAAATATTACAAATGTCTGACTGATAATTATTACTATGTATATATAAGGAGAAAGACAAAATAAAATAAAAAAGAAATAAACAGAAAAGAAAACAGAATAATTACCTAACAAACTTTTATTTATATATATATATATATATATATATATGGAAAGTATTAAAAAAAATAACTATTTTGTTAGAATTCTTGATGCAATAGTTTTCTTAATGAAAGTGTACCATATAAAACTCATCATGAATCACGTTTGTTTAGAATATTTTCTTTTCTTTTTCTACTTGAATATTTCTGTTTACGCGTACCCCAGAAGATGCTGTTCTATTACAAAGGGAAAGGCTATTTTTCCTTACTGATTGAAATGAAACACAAAGCATATGCTGGAGGATATAAAGTTTGATAAAATAGAGAAAATTGAAGTGTTTATGAGTTAGAAGTGCTTACTTTATTAAGTCTAGACTTTTTGGACAACACCTCCCTAACATAAACACTACTTAGACTAACCGCACTCTCGTATTGGGCTCTCAGCCTCTCTCACTTTAAAAAGGTCATGACTCTCTCTAGTAACTTAAAAGATTTCAGCAGAAGAAAGAAAAACACAATAAATTTGTGAAACAAACCCACTTGTGTAACTAAGTTCCACAAGCTCATTGTGTCTTTTTCTCTCCAATGAAAATTTTTCAATTAATGGAGAAGAGTTTCCCACTTTGCAAATCAATTGGTATTAAAGCTAATGATATAAGAATTTGTTCCATTTATGATTATCACTGGGATTTGGTTTAAGTGTGATATTTATTTATTTTAAAATGTGGAGCTATAATTATTAATAAGAAACTAAAAATACTTACTAATTTTTGACATAAATATATTTTTAGTCCCTCTATTTTTTTTTTCAATTTTGTGAATTTCATCCCCAATTTCTTTTTTGCAAAATTTATCTGTCTATTATTTTAATAGTATAATTTGGTTCACCTTTCAACTTAGCATATGATATTTAATGAAAAAAAGCATATGTTATTTAATAAAAATATATGTCACACTAATGCATTTCCATGTGATCATGAACGCATCCATATTGATGTGGCACTCTTTTATATTGTCATATTAACATTCCTATTAAATATTAAATATTAGATGTTTATAATTAAAATAGTTGACGATAAAATTGCGGGAAAAAAGAATGGATGAAATTTATAAAATAAAGAAAATAAAGAGACAAAAATTCAATTAAGCATAATCTATTATGTATGTACACGGATTTTTATAATCTCAAATATTATTTTTATAGCATGTTTGGAAATTGGTTAAAAATGAAAGAATTACATTTAGAATGTGGAAACTATCTGGCATGTTTGGCTCAACATCTTCTCCCTCAAACTTGTGTTTTGAATGTAAGTTTAGGAAGCTACACATAGTTAGTATGTAACATTGGGCTAGAAGTGACTTGATTTGGACTATCCACGCATTCTTAAATTTTAACCAAATACATACTATAGTTATTAGTTTCTAAAAATCACATTCAAAACGTGAAAAATTAAGTCCAAAACATAAGATCAAACACAATATTAATCTTCACCTAAACTTTTGAGAATGAAATTAGTTGAACCTGTTGAACTAAAGATGATTATTATACAATGAAAGCTGTTATTTATAATTTCTCTAGCTAACTTTCTAACTGACTACTAACAATCTATAATCTCTGTTATAGGATAACTTTGCTCCATGACAAAAGAAATTGTATTGAAATTGATGATATATTTTATAATTTGTCTCTATGAATTGCATGTTTTCCTTCGCCAGTGAGTAGAATGAAATACGCAAGAATCCAATAGTCATCATCCATCCATGACGTTTAAAAGAATTTCAAAAAAAAATTATTCATATATCCATACGTACGTAGTAGAATTAAAAATGAAGTAAACAACTCCATACAATTTTATATAGTCTAAAACTTATTTGATGATTGTAAGAATCACCCCACCTCATTTCTTCTAAACAAAGTAGGAACCAAAGTGAACCCACCAACAAATAGTAGCACTGGGATTTCCTTTATAAAGTCATTTACTGGGCAACTTCTGGAGTATAGAAAATGACCCGTTTTTTGTGGAACAACAAATAAGAGAAAATGACCTTTTGATTTGTCTTCTTCTACAAGGCCTTCATTCCCTTTCGTACACATGGCTATTTTTCTTTGTTGGTGGCTTTTGACAATGATTGCATAAAGACGGTTCACTAGTGCTGCACTGAAGGGTATCCCAATCGAAACAGATATTCCGAGATCGGTTACAAACATGTATATATTTGTTGTATCATTATGACTCCCATTTTGTTCCTTGATTACAACCCTTGTTGTTTTTACTATCCCTGCAACGTACTAACATATATGTGATGTTGATTTTTTAAAAAATGGAAAAACACATACATACATATATATATATATATATATATATATATATATATATATATATATATATATATATATATATATATATATATATAATGATCACTATGTACCCATTTCGATCGACATTTAGTTTTTACTAAAATTGTCATCTTTTTCAATACTTAACTAAAACCATATTTTTGTTCTCTTGATGTATAATTTCACTTCTAAAAATGTACATGCACTTAATGCCTGGAAAAGACTGTCAAACACTTGATAGACGAAAATTAATAGAATACTGTTTATGGGTAACTTTTACAAACAATATAAAAATGTATTATTTTATGAATAATTTGAAAATTATAATCAATTTCCTTAAGGGGTGTGTCTAGTATAGTGCTTGGTTAATTGAAAAAATGAAGGGGGAAAAAAGAATATAGAAAAAGAAGAAATGGAAATACAGAAAAACAAAACAGACCAAGAATTAGAAAAAAATTTAAAAAAAGAATAAAATAAATTCCAAAAGGTTGACCTCTTATTAATATGTAATTGCAAGCTAGTATTTGATATGTTATGCTTTAAAGATAATTGTACAAGAGAAATGTGAGAAAGACATTCTTTAATTAACACACAGTATCTTCTCACAAACTTAGTGTGTTGCTAAGTTACACTCTCATTGAGTATTCTAATTATTATTTTTTATTTTGATTTGTTGATTTTGTCCTCTATTCACTCTTTCTCCATTTTTTTGTATACTTTTTTTTTTCTTTTTATTTCATTCATTCTCCATTCGCCCTTACATGTAACTAACTGTGTCCTCATTTCAAATATTGTTTGACCAACAGGATTCAAATCTTTATACTAAATTAATCACAGCTGTCCACCAAAATTAGTGACTCGTAGTACGTAATGCAGGGTTGTACCTAAATATGCATGATCACCAAGTGAAGAAAAAAGGTGAGATGAGGATATTTGGGTTGAGTAAAAGGCTTGGCAACAAAATGAAGAAAACAGACAACTTCATAAAGAAAGGTCATATCCATCCAGACAAGCAAATTGTGATGGAAGGTAATACTGCCTCTGTTTAGCTGATTTCGTAGGTCAAGATAAAAATTAGGGTTAATTATGTTTTTGTTTATAATTTTTTTGCAACTTTTTTTAGTCTTTAAACCATTTTTTTTATCGTTTTTAGTATATACTCTTTCTTTTAGTAATTTTATTTTCTGTGTCAAGTTTTTTTTCATCAACTTTGCTTTCAATTAATAATATTAATTGTCAATATTATAATCAAATTAGAAGTTGAATGACTTGTTACACTATTAAGGAATCTAACAAACAATCATTTATGACGTGATAAAACATGATTATAAACATAATTGTTACTTAACAGTAAAAGCTAAAATTGTTAATAAAAAACCAAAAGAATTTTATTTACAGGCAAAAATTTAACTATCAACAACAAAATTAACCCTAAAAATAATAAAATTATCAAATATACTATTGTCCAAGGTAAAATATATTTTTAATTTCTATAATTTAACTTTTTTTATTTTTGGTCTCTATAAGTTCATTTTTTAATTTTAGTTCTAGTATGTTTATTTTTTCAATTTTGATCCTATAAGATATTTTTTTATTTTTAGTTCACGCAAGTTTGTGTTTTTTTAATTTTCGTTCTAGATATTTAAACCTTATCTATATTTCAAAAGTTATTTTTTTTACATATTTCAAAAGTTATTCTTGCTTTTTTTTTTTTAATAAGCAAATATTTTTATTAATAGAAAGCACCAGAGGTGCCAAGTTACATAGGATAGGATACTGCCTTCCAGTGCTAACAAATAGACACTGAATTACTACCAACAAATCACTCAGGCACCCTTCAAAACAAACCAAGTAGTTAAGCACCATCCTTTAGAATCATGTTATATACAGCCATATAGAACATATAATAAGATGCCAAAGATTGCACAAGCACCTGCGTACAAGAATACAGATCCCCAACCATTCCATAAGCCCTCGACCTGCATAAACTTCTCCAACAGTACCTAGGAACAACACTCAACAAGCACCAACACCCAAGTTACAGAACAGTATGCCCAGAAAATATTCTTGCTTCCTACCTATAACAATGAATAAAGTGGATATTTTGATTCGTTATATACTTCTTGTAGATATCTTTATTTTTCAAAAATTTGTTGTGTATTTATCCTTTAGCTTTGTAACTTCCACATATATAGGGATAATATTTCCATTCATATCTTATAGACACTAACATAATATCTACAATTAGTAAAGTCAATATTCAATCAATAGATTAGGTGGGGACTGGAAATTTACCTACAAAATTTATTGAGTGTGAGTATATTATTAATCAATTTTAAAAATTAAAACATTGCATTTATGAATTATTTTGCAGAAATGTTTTTAACTAATATCTTTTATTGATTTTACACTGAGTATATAAATATCCAATGAATATTTTTAAATGTCAATTAAAATTACTACATGCATAAATATGAGAGCAAATATTAATACTTCTTAAAAGCAGATATAAAGTCGAATACTTTTATTAATATTTTCTTTATCTAAATCCTGTCTATTGTGGTTCCTACTTCCACAAACCACCCAACCCTCAACTGATATTTTCCCGCACTTATTTATCCTTTAACTATGTAACTTCTGCAAACCTCTATCAGTTTTCATGTTTTTTTTCTATCTTTTTTTATATATAATTTATAATATAATTATTATAAAATTAAACAAACATATTATAAATGACAGTTTGTAATTACTAGATAATAACGTAAAAACCTTTATATCACCTTTGTATATATTATTTATTATTTTTAAAATATTATCATTAAATACATATTATTCTCTTAAAATTAATTTGACAAACTAAAATACATGACTGTGGCAATTCATGATAATCTTCTTCATTTTACCTAATGACGTTGCACTGCAATTAAGCAAAATACTGAAACGCAAGGTGGTAAGAACGAGTTGTACAAAGGAAAGATTTGAAATCTCACAAACCTGTTGTACTCTGTCTCATTCGTGGGTTCCGGGTCCTTAGTTGAATTGTCATATTATTAGCACATTGTCTCCTTCAAACCCTACCAAATCACAGTTTAAATGGAAAACGTGGGTCATGGGGTGAGTTCATGCAGTGTATGTGGGGATTGCTAATTAATCATGTTTAGAGCATCTCCAACCCAGCAACTTATCTCCAACCCAGCAACTTACTTGACTGCTTAAAATAAGACTCACATGTACACATCATTCACTTTTACTCTTCTCAATACAAACACATTTGAATACTTAATTCTCACAATAGAACAATTCTCTTTGAGTGCTTCTAAAAGAATTCACAAAAAAAATTATATGTAATCTTCACTTTCATTTTTATAATTAAATTATTTATGTTTATTTTTTATTTTTTTTAATATCTTAAAAACAAATAGCACCAGTGCTATAGTAAGCAACTGGTGCTTAAAGAGAAAAATAACTAATACATGTGCAGTGAGAAATACTTATTAAGCAAAGTTGTTTGTGGAACTCAAATGCTTGTGGAACAATGCGTTAAAGTTGCTCTTACCCATCAAAATAAAACATTCAATCTGTCCTCTTTTCAAGCTAAAATACCGTGTTTAGGTTTTGAGATTTGAACTTTGAAACTAATTAAACACAAGGTGGAAAAAAAAAGGAAAAAATAATGTTAATAGCAAGGATAGAGGTGGGAGCCGTGTAGATTTGGGCATAACCTGTACACTTAATAGGAAATGTTTTATACTGACCTAGGGTACAAAAGTAATTGAATGATCTAAAACCGGTATTAACAAATAAAGTATGCTACATTCTTGTTCATTTCTTTTCCACTAATAAAGCATTACTTTGTTACTTTTTTACCCTAGTTAAGAAACATTGCTTTGAGCACACAAAAAAGGTCATGGCCTTGTGTGCAAGGTCAGTTTGTTTTTTTAGTAATTAAAATAAGGTTACTTATAGATAGATGTGTTCATATGTCTCAATTTATCATGATTTAACTCAACTCAATTATATTGGATTCGATTTTTTAAGAGTTTGAATTGAATTCAATTCAATCCAATTAAGACTCAATTATAAATAGTATAAAATCATCTTTTCATCCAATTCATGTTATATAATTAAATTAATTATTAAATTCAAAACACATTAATTTTTAGTTCATGTAATTTGTTAAATTATTAAATTAAACCACCTATAATTTTTTAAGTTATTGTTTTTATCTCTATCTTGATTATGTTTATGTTTTTTTATGCTAATTTAATATTTTATTTTTATCTAAAATAAAAATGTCATATTAACATTGACACTATTAATTTTATTGGTCAAATATTGTCATAATTTGATCTCTTTTAAATGTATTTAGTCATTATATAAAATTTTTAATAAAAAAAATTATTGTTCTAATTTTTTTAAATATTTAAACTCAATTAACCTAACTTGATCTAACTCTTTTATAATCGGTTGGTTTAATTGGATCGGGTTTGTAAATAAAATTACATAAACCTCACCAACCTATAAAATTTTGATTGGATTGAGTGTCAAATTTAGATAAATCCAACCCAATCCACTCATGACTATTCCTACTTTCATATATTATATAATAAGATTTCATGATACAATTATTGGTATGACTAACTTTGTTTTTATGTGTATAAGATGATGAAGTGAAATTTAAACTTGAAGATTCTGTATTAACTACTTAAATTTTTACTAAGATAAACCCAGTAGATTAATTGTATGTTAAATTTGTACCTACTAGTATGAACTCAAATATAAGTAAAATATATATATTTAAGTTTGGTGGACTGAAATATAATAATAATAATAATAATAATTTAATCGTATTTCATATTATTATTCTAAAAATACTCTTGTGTTCTAATCTAAACATCATTTTTAATAAATACGATTAAGGGTAATTTAGGAAATATAGTTCTTTTTTTATGAAATAAAAAAAAATAAACTTGACTAACATTTTTAATCAGTGTAAAGTTAGGTAATTTTGTTTATATATAGGTCTGAAAGAGTATATAAACGACAGTAATTAGAAGTTTTCAAATTTATTACAAATATCATTGAAAATTTGAAGCTCGATGAAATGAGATTTTTTTTTTTTGGTCAAAAGATGAAATGAGATTTTTTTTGGTCAAAAGATGAAATGTGATATTGTATCATCAGGTCAAGTTGGATTTATCGTAAACATACAAATGAAAGTGATGAAAAATTGAAAATAGTGAAGGAAACGCAAGAAAGCATGCAATTGCTACGGACAAAACCTAATACACCAAGATGACACAAAATCCCATCCATTAACTACTGTTATTCCATTCTTAATTGTCTCGCGCATGCAATGCTTATAAAAGTTAAAATAATTCTACATAAACGACATTCACATGTTTTGTTTTATTCACTGATCATTTTTCATGTAAGACATATCCAAATAATCCAAGAAAAGCTCAAAAGCCAACAACTCTTATGTACGAACTATAAGTGTGTCTTCCTATAGTTTTGAAAAGGACCAATATTCTTTAATCATATATTAGATGCATATCGAGCAACGCAAAGCCTTCCTAGTAAAAACAAATCTTTTGTCTAGTTTATTTTGGGGAGAATGACAGTTCTGAAAGCGAGTTAGAGAAGTCAGCATATTAGGGTTTGCACGTCTATTTTATTTATAATTAATAAATGTCATCCCATAATTATATATTTATATATTTAACTAATCATAAAAAATGTTTGTAATTTAATTATTACGAATTTAAATGATTAAATATTTAAAATGATATTTTTATTGAATTATTTTAATAATAATTACTTAGACACAAATTCAAGTCTCTCTCTTTCCTCTTCAACATGCGTATCCCTATATTTTAAGGTAAACACCGTACTACTTATGAGATGATGTACAGTTTGGGCCAATCTTCAGTTCGAAGATATCTTGTGATCAAAATGCTTGAACAACTAAAAGGTTATATTACCCTAAAAAATCTAAAAAGGATACTAAATTATTTAATAATTTTAATCCTTTTCATCTCTTTCAACATATATAATGTTCTTAAATGCAATTCAAATTCATCTTCTTTCATCAAGAAAAAAATGAAAATTGTAGTAAAATTATCAACAGTTTTTTCAAGTGCCTGTGTTTTACATAAGTGATTTGTGCTTCAACTAAATGTTCCTATAGTTATAGCTAAACTATCTCATTATTAATATTTTGGATTATAAACTATAAATAAAAGTACAATAATAACAATGAATTGAATCCTTTCAAAAAAAATAACAATGAATTGAAAAAATTAACAGTTAAAATTATAATTAATTTTAGACATATTACATTTGTATTTAATTTTCTAATAATTTTCCATTTTAGTGTAAATGATTATGAGTGTAGCCAATTTAAAAGAAGAAAATTCAATATTTCTTAATGTGAAAAAAACAATATCTCTTACTTTTAGAGCAATATCATTTCTTACCATTTTTCTTTCCACAAAACCATTATGAAGTGCAGACCAGTATAAATCAACTTGAATGCTACACGACTAGGATAAGAATCTTGCGTTCTTTGAGCCTAGTTCTTTTCGCGAGTTTTTGTTAAAATTGGTGATGCGAGCACATTATTCTTATTTTTATTACTGTTAGTGTTAAGTAAAAAAATGTTCTAATATAATTTTGTTATTATCTCTAACAAAAAGGACATTACTTTTTTTTTTAGAGGAAAGAGGACACTACTTCACGCCAATAAAAAGTAGAAGTTTTTAAGCTATATATCAAGGTCACCCTTCAGCAAACACTAAAGCACAATAACTAAACCTTCCTTCTACACAATCAAAAACAATTTCAAGCTTTCAAATTTGTTAAAAGTGAGAAAAATTGAATAGGAGTATGTTTATATTTTTCAACAATAAACAACGATGAAATATTAGCGACTTTTCGTTTCTAAAATCTAAATGCATATGCTAGTCATCCTGGAAGCATGTGATACACCAATTTGAAACAATCCATATTACTTTTGGTGTGTGATATTTTTCAGTAATTCTTAAATCTTGATTTAAATAAAAATTATATAAAAAAAACAAACTTTAATTAGTTCAAATTAATAAAATACTTATTATCTATTTACTTTTTTTCCATCCCGCTTATATGTCTATATATCCATCCTGTCTTCATTTTCACTTTTCATCACAACATTAATCACATTTATCTTCTTTCTTTCTATCTTTTCTCTTTAATTTTGATCTCTCTTGTCTTTCCACCACAATCCCACCTTATTTAAATATACAATTAATATCATTATTCGTTACCCTTTAAGTTATAGTTTAGAAATTTTCAAACAGAAAAGAAAACCAAACATTCAAACCTGTTATTAGTATTTAGTATTAAAGACGAAACAGAGTTTGCTGAACTTCCTTTCTTCAAAAAAGAAATTTTGAGTTGACAAACTAATAAAAGGAAGTTAATACTAAATTCACAATATTTGAGTTTGTTTGAATTAACGTAAGTTAAACTTATCATAATTTTTTTAAGCAATAAATATTTGCTTTTGTAGCAAACTTACCATGCTTTTATCTAATTATTACTTCTATATATATATCATGATGAGTTTAATCCAAAGTCAATCCAAACACAGCTGTAAAAATAAAATTTGGTTGAACTTAACTTTTGATGTAATCTAGAGTTGTCTACCTTCAATGGAAATGAAAAAATGAAATAACTTTGAAGTAAACTTCATTCAATTCAACTAAAAAAAACTATTAGTAGGTGCAACTTTATATAACAAGTAAACTTCAACTTAGAAGATAGTCACAATCTAAATTGATCATGAGTCAGCAATGTGAACTGTGGAGAATCAAATTTTTGGCGTTTAGCACAGGTCAAGTTCTGACGCAAGTTATACACAGCTTGAATAATTATTATTATAAGTGCTGCATTATGTGCAACAGCTTTCAGGCAAAGCTGCTTTCAGTTTAATCTCTATGTCTCTCAGCCTTACATCTAAAATATTATCAAATGTCAGATGCCAGATTCTCACATCCCATCCACATCTCCTTGCACTTGTCACTCACAACACAACACAGCAAAAGCTACTTTTTCATCTCAACACCCAAAACAAAACTTGCCCATTAGGAACACCAGAGAGAGGGAGACAAAAGTGCTAAATATATATATATGTAGCAATTGGTATAGAAAATGAGATTTGGATTGGAATGGTTTCCCCAAGCAAATAAAATTAAATTAAAAATAAAAAAGACAAGCCCTCCTCAAAATTATCATAAAGCAGTTAACTCACAAGCCTCCAACCCCATTGATCCTACCCAACAAAGAAAATCCCAATGTCATAATTGGTGTCATTTCATTTCTCTAGTGTGTGGTATCTTTTTTCTTAGCATGTGTCATCTTTGTTGTTCCCATTTCCATTCACCAAGAGCCCTTTGCTTTCTTCATCTCTCTCATTTTCCTTATTCCTAAGCCCATTGCAACTACCCATTTCAATCCTAGTGAGCTTCTCAGCCTTCAAAGCCTCAGCTTCCCAATCTGTCCTCACCAACACAACATAGAGGATTGACACAGCACATGCCACCTGGGCCGACAGAAGCCCAAACCAAAGCCCACTGAACCCCACCTTGAACCAAAAGGCCAGGCCCACGGCCACTGGGGTGCCCACAAAGTAGAATGAGCCTAGGTTTATGTGGGCCCCAATACCAGGTCGGGCCGTGCCACGAAGGATCCCACAGCCCGTGGTTTGTGGACAGTTCCCAAGCTCACACAGGCCCATAATCGGCATGACTGATGCAACCAAGGCTTTTACGGGCTCGTCGTTGGTGAAAAGCCCAGCCCACCTTTGACCCAATATCACAGTCCATGTAACATTGATGAAGCCTATCACAAAAGCACATCCTAAGGCAACCGTTGCTGCTAGTTTTGCCTTGTATGGTTTCCCAGCTCCAAGCTCATTCCCTACCTGCATTAATTGCATTGAAAATGTGAAATTCCTTAGTGTATGCTTGGATTTCAGTTTAAAAAAATAAAAGTTTTTTTACTTTTAAAACAATAAATTTTTCTTTCTTTATTTTATACAAATTCACAATTGTATTCTGTAACTCTAATATACAAGCATAGCCTTATTCTAAGTGCTTCGTGGCAAATTTCACGTGGGTATAATTCAAATTGTACATCATACCAATGTTATGTGCAAGTTTACTTTTGGTGCAGCAAACAGAAATATACCAAGTTATCAAGTACACCAACTAGTTTGATGGGTCCCACCAGAAGAGTGGAGTCCATTGGCGATTTGATGGTTAAATTATGTGGTCAAATGGAAATCTATGATGGACCTTGTATGCAAGCCTAGCAGAAATGCACTTACTTAGAAGTAATTAATTAGTTTTTAATTTTGTCTGGTCACATTGCAAGTGTGACCTAACTGGGTCCATGTACTGCTATTTTTCTTTACAGTTTACACACCCTGAATGTCTCGTCTGATCAGATAGAGATAGGGAAAAGACCTACGGTTGCCAGTAATTTCTCATGATCTCTAACAAACCATTGAAACAGTGGAAAAAATAAAAATAAAATAAAAAATGATCCAACCTACTACTACAACTATCTTCCTGGTCGTGATCATCATCATCATTATTTATCAACACCATCATCATGATTCCAACCTATTTTTATACACCTCCTTTAACAAATCAATAATATTGTGAAAAAAATAAAAATAAAACAAAATCAAACTTTATATTATTTATTGTATCTTTTATGTCCCTGCCTCAAAGGTTAAAGCTATGCTTGGTGGTTTGTTTAGGATTGTTTTCACCACAAAAGTTAAAATGCACATGTGGATGAAGACAATTTAATGCCTTCCAAATATGTTTTGTCAAAGAAAATGTAAAGCATCTTATATAAAGAAACATGTGTACAGCTCAATCAATACTATGTTTTAAGTGTTTAGGTAAACAAAAAATAGAAATAACATTATGAAAGAATATAAGAGCAAGCCAAGTATTTTGGAAGCAGTCATGGGTTATATATACACTTTTCTAGTGTAACCCAATAAATAAATAAATAATAAACCAAAAAAAATCAAAATATGCCTAGTATTTACTTCCATTTTTGCAAAATAATGCAAGTACACAAAAAAGTAAGCTAATAGATCAACCTATCATAGTACTAGTATTTACTACCATTTATGATAGGCCAGATACATTAAATTTAAAACCAAATAAGAAATTGCAAATTTGAATTTATCCCCTGCTGCTTTGCCTTCAAACCCCATTCCACATAAGCCAACTTGCTAAAAGTAAATGGTTCCTTCCTGCTCTCAAGTTCTAACACCAAATCACAGACACAAAAAGTGGGAAAAGAACAAACTAGCCAAGCCACCTGCACTCTGCACACCACTCTCTAGTCCCTATCTTCCCCTGTCTCAACCAACCCAACTGGTTAAAAAAGGTAAAAAAATGAACTGAACATGGTCAAACAAGTCTTCCTATCCTCTTTGGGAACACTGTGTTATTTAAATAGGACAATGATAACTGAACACTTGTATATTTCATATTTTCAATTGACATATTGCATTTTTCTCGCTTACTGCTGATGATATTATATGACCTATCTAATGCAGTTAAGTTTGTAAAGTTTGTACACACTTACACAGTCACTGTATTTATAACAGTCGAATAAAGATCAAACAATTCAAATTTTAAATGGACTTTTTAACCCTAATTTTTAAAGAAAAATATGAAACATCTTATCAAATCATCATGAGATAATTCTGAAGCTGTGATTGGTTTTCCATCTTGGGAGCTCCAAACTAAGTTTCGATGATAAACTCATTTTGGTGACATATGTAATTACCTCCAAAAGTATGTATGCACTAAAAAAAATTTGTCCGACCATTCAGTTTTGCAAAACTAAGACTTAAGTTGTTTTTATAAATTCAATTTGCAAATTTTAATCAAAACATTAACTGAATCGATGAATACGTGTGAACAATGAAAGTTTGACTAGATATCTCTCCCTAGGTATAGGGAGAGTATCCATGAATATTTTGAATACAATATAGTGTAGTATATAGTATAGTGGAGAGAGAGAGAGAGAGAGAGAGAGAGACTCACCCTGGCAGAAACACAGCCTGCAAGTGCCATTGGGACAGTGTACATCATGCTAGTTGTCTGAATGAGAATACCAGTGGCAGCCACAGCCAGTGTTGGACGTGGCAAGTACCCAGCCAGCACAGTCACAATCTCGTACCACCACCACTCCAAACATATCATAAGGCAACTAGGCACAGCAAACCCCATCAACTGCCCCAACCCAGAGCACACCACTCCCCCACCACCACACCGCCACTTCAGCACCACCTCCCTCTTCCTGCACACGCACACATACCCTGCCATCAGCACCACCATGTTTAGATTAGTCATCACTGAAGCCATGGCCACCCCTGGTACCCCAAGCCCCATCACCACCACCAAAAGATAGTTCAATGGCACATGGAACAAAACAGCCACAAGGGAGCAATACATCATAGGTTTGGTCACTTTTTGTGACCTCAAAAACACCCTTAAGGGTTGTAGTAAGGTGTTTGTTAAAAGGTCTGGGAGAGAGTAGAAGCAGTAGAGTGATGCCATTCCTGTGATGGCACTGTCTTGGCCCATGAAAAGCATGATCCTTTCGAGGTTCAGCCACAGGAGGCTTATGGGGACTATTGCCATGAGGAGGATGAGGACCATTCGTTGGAGAGAGAGAGAGAGAAGGTCCCAGTTTTTGCTACCAAAGGCTTGGCTGCACACAGGTTCTAGGCCTGCTGCAAGACCCACAAGAACAGAGTACCCTGTTATGTTGGTGAAGCCTATGGAAAGTGCACCACCTGCTAGCTCTAGGCTTCCAAGCCTACCCAAAAAGAGAACAGAAACCACTGCTCTCACAAACACCAACATGTTCATAGCTGTGATGGGTAGAGCCATGCCCCACAGCTCCTTCATCTCTTCCATCACCTACTTGGCAACACAACATCACATGACTAGAACACAAATAAGAAAGGATAAAAAAAAAACTCATTTTTAAAACAATAGTCTTTTTCTTTTTACTGGCATCAAGGTTCTAAATTACGGTTAAGGTCACAATAATTTCGTCATGTTCTTTGATATTGTGGGAAATTACATACACACAAATGTGGTAAGGTCTATGTGATCACCACAGGTTGTTTTGCAGTAGCAGACACTCGAAAAACCTTATTGTTGCGAACGAAATCGCGCGAACCGGTTTTTAAAAAGCCTTGACTTGATTTTAGCATCATGGTCGAGTATCTCTAAAAGAAACTACTCTTTTTCTCTTACAAAATGTGTTTCCATGGAGAAGTAAGTAGCAACATGAGTTTACCTGAGAGGTTGTGGGGAATTTGTGGGAAAAGAAATCATGGTCCTTGTTATCTCCCATTCTTCTTGACCAATATATGTATGTGTTGTTGTTCTGCAAAAGGGTGGTGAATCAAACAGTGTTGAAAGAACTTAGAAGAGAAGAAAGACTACTTTTGACAAAACCTATTGAGCAATAGTAGTAGTAGCTTCATATAGGGGAGAGTGAAGAAAGAAAAGGAGATGAAAACAAAATAAAAATAGGGTCTACAATGTTTCATTATCATATCTATCTATCTATTAATCCCATGAAAGCAAGAATGAGAAAAGGGCATGCTGTATGTAACAACCAAACCAACCTTTTTTTTCTCCTCCTTATGCTCCTTCTCTCTAAAAACTGAAAAAAGGGGTGAAGCAAAGGGTGTGTGACAAGAAAGAAATGCTATGAGGGAAAAGGGGGGCACTTAAGTAGAGCAACCAACATAAACAGTGTGGTATAGTATGGCTCAAATACTTGAAAAAAGTTTCAGTCTTTCACTAATTCTAAGTATTTGTCAAAAGGTGTAAAAATAATTAAACATGAAACGTAAGGTCAATAATAATAATAATAATAATAATATAGTTCTAACGTAATAGTAATAGTAATAATAAGAATAATAATATGCGTTCTAGCATGCTCTTATGTAACACACTATTTTGGTGATGTGAGAGTGGCTCTTAATTTATATTGGGAAAGAGGGAAGTGGATACAAACTTGTTAGTGTCTGTTTGGGAATCAATTAGGAACTCCGTTTTACATTTTCCAAAGAAATTTCCCACTTTCCAAAGCTATAAACGTGATTGGAGCAAATTCAAGCTTTTACGTTCAACATAAATGTAACTTTAATACAAACATATCCTTATTGTTGTGGCGGCGTCCCAGAGTGCCAAAGGTTGAGAGAGAGAAAAAGAAAGTGAGATATGAATCTTAAGAGAGAAAGTGACAGGTTGAAAGGCAGAGGAAGGGGGTTTTAAAACTTTATTATTATTATTATTATCATAAATAAATTGTAGCATCAAGTTTTTGGTAACAGTGAATGCACACTAAAGGAGGAAAAAGGAAAACGTAGAAAGAGCGAGAAAGATTTGGTAACGGTGGATTATTGTTGTCTTTTTTATATTTAATTTTTTATTTTTTATTACTTAGTGGAATGAAATTAAGCGTTTTGTTCTTCATTTTTGTAGTCAAGTCTCCTTTTTGAATATGCATTTATGCGTTTAAAAGAGTTTTATATAACTGATAGTCTTGATTTTGACAAAAGAATTTTAATTAGAATTATATTTAAAATAAAGTAATCTATATTTTTATTTTTATTTTAAATAAGTTAATAACAAATTTTATATAAAATTTTAACGATTTAATTTAAATATACTCGCATTATAAAAAGTTTACGTCATCTTCTAATTCATGTATGGTATGATTTCTTCCTTTTTAATAACTATTTTAACAATGTAAGAGGAGAGTCTATAGTGATTTTTAATAATTCATAATATAAAAATCTTGAATTTGATTCCTCTTAAATAAGAAGAGTGAAGAGTGAGATAAAGTTCAATGATAAATATTAATTACAAAATTAATAATTTGATATTGTAACTAGTTGTTGATTGTATAACAATTGGTGAGTATATTTTATTTTCTAAAGTATGTTTTTTTCATTTTAGAGGAGAGAAAAATCTAAAAAAAAATATTACTAATGTTAAAATTAGACTCAAATTCTTTTAAAAAAATTATATTACTAATATTAATTAAAAAAATTAAACAAACACAAATTGTATAGGTAATAATTGCTACTGAGCACTTGCTCAATTTCTTTAATTAACTTGGACCATAATCAGAATATAATTTGAAATACCTTTTTAGAAAATACGTACTAACTTAATATTAACATTATGTGTTCTAAGACTAACTACAAGGATTCAACCATATGATTTTTGTTCTTGTGGTGTGATTCTTTTGTGAGTGTATAATAAATGTTAATTAATAGTTTGTTAATGGAAGAGATTTAAATTCACAATCTTTCTCAATTCTCAAGATAATCTTATAACTCATACTAAAGTTTTTTTTTCTTATATAGTCACACTCAAGTTATAGTTTGACACAGTAATTGATTCAAATGGTCTAGTAATCAATGGTTTTCTCTAGCATCATAACCCTTTAATGATGATAAAGTATCTCTTCAATGAAAATGTGTGGATCTTGTGATGTGGTGTCAATTAGTGTGTGTTTGGTTAAGATACAAATCGATTTTGAGACAAAAATCGTGGTATGATTGTGAATTTTGAGAAACAACTGCATTGTTTTGGTTCCATCAAAGAGTTGGTTACGATTATTTTCCACCATGTCGTCATCCCATACTCAAAACTTAATATTGTGACATGTAAGACTTTGTTACGGCAAGAATTACTTAGTCCGACCATAGTATAGCAATATGATTAGTAATAATAGGTAATAAGGTAGTGGCATTTCTTATACAGTTAGAAAATTGGGTCATTAGGTTACAATGGTCAAACTAAGTGTTAAACCTTATTATTTCTCCTAACGGTCAAGTTAACCTTTACCATTTTTGTTTGTTTTACATTCAAAATTTTAGATTTATTCAACAAGACTTTCATTAGTTGAAATTAGGAACTAAACCATTGGTACATTTTTCATGAAGAAACTTTTTATTATAAATAGCTGGATTTTTTTTTATTAAGAAATAGCTGGATTTTCTTGCAATGGAATGGGATAAAAAAACATAATAATGATTGAATCCAGTGATAAAAAGAATCACATGTTTGTATGGAAGAATACATTTAAAATTTTTAAACAAAATAATAGCTAATAAGATTTATTTTGTGAGAGTTAATTTTACTTTAAATAAACAATGATCTGTTTCTTCAAAATGTAATATCTAAATATTTCGAACCTTTATTAAAATAAGCTTTATTTTGTAATTATTTCAAAAAAAAATATTTATCTATTTTTATTGTCAATTTATAATCGGTTAAAGAAAAACATTTTTTTATGGTATTTAAGAAAAAGTTTAACATCTTTTATTCATCCACATCGTAAAGATAGTACCCTAGACTCTCAATGTCTTTTCTGTGATTATGGTTTGGAGGATCCAACTATAACCCACCCGACTTTAATAAAATTAGCTCTGTGGATACATTTGTGGATAGGTATAAGAAAATAATAATAAATTTTTTACTTTTTCTTAATGATTATCTCTCTTTCAAAATAATGATAACGAATTAAAACAAAAATTATGTTTAAATTATAATATTTACTATTATTTATATATTTCAATTATATTTTATAACGAAAATTCCTATTTATTAATTTATTAACTATTGTTTTAAAAATGGTGATTAACAAGATTTATTTTTCTCTTTAAACAAATTCTTGAATTTAAATTTCATGAATAAAAAATAATAATCCAGAAAAAATATTTTCTAAACAATATTAATGATTAATCATTAACAAAGTCATTAATACTTCATATAAATAAGAAAAATGCTAAAAACATAATTTCTAAAACATTCTTTTAAACACACTCTTGCAGGATTTAAATTCATTAGAAAATACAAATTTTGATATTTGATAAGTCTCTATTTTATTTGATAAATCTCTTCTAATTTTATAATTTAAAATAAATTTTAACCAATAAAAATATTTAAAAGAATGTGTTAAAATATGTGCGGATAACATTCCTTGGTAATGACATTGAAATTTTCTCTCAAAAGTAAAAGCATAACCATTTTTTTTATTCATAAAAGCATAACAATTTATGTCTGGATAATTTGTACGTTTTCTTATTTAATACGCTAGAGTAATACTACTAATAAAGTTTTTTTTTTTTCATTTTAAAGGTATTTCTACTTTGGGCACTCCAAACATAAGTGTTTCTATATTCTGGCCAAAATTATGTTTCAACTTTTAATTGGATAAAAAATTGTTATTTTTCAAAAGAATACTTTCTGTCTTTGCTGAAAGCATTTTAGAGCAACACGATTGATTTGCTTGTACATTCGGAATACGTTATTGATAAGGATCTTTGTTGATGCATCAATCTTTCAATTATCCATAATAAGGCTTCAGTGTCCAAGAAGTGAAGAATCATTGTTTTTTTTAGGATGTGAAGAATATCGTTTGTTGTTTGTTATTTACAATAATGTTACGGAAAATTACAATTCTTTTTTTAACTCAATCATAAGAATATTAAGAAATAGCAAGTGAATTATTATAAATTTTTTTATATTATCTTTGATTCCTATAAATAAAAAAATATTATGAAAAATTACAATTCTTTTTTTTAGCTCAATCACAAGAATTTTGACAAAGACATATACTTTATCGATCAACATAAACTGTCAATTTTAAAATAGTTGAACAATTTTAAACTTCATAATATAAAAGAGCTTGTATGCTATTACATTATTTAATATTCAAATATTTTTCTTCAAATATAATTTTATTTGAGACACAATCATATGTTAAATATAAATAACTCTACCAATAAATTTTGAAACTTAATTCATTACATTACGAGATTAACATATTGTACTAAATTCAACTTGGTTAGTATTACAGTATCTAGTTATAGCATGTGTCTGGGTGATGTATGGATCAAGATGAGTAAATAAAATAGAAAACAAGGGAAAAAAGATAATTCAAACAAATTAAATTTAATTAGATAAGTTAATATTGACAAATATTTTGTCAAATTGACACAATTATACTTAGTCAACATGTGAATCCAATTTGGTAGTCATAGATAAATTTTGATTAGTATTATGCTAAATTTGAAGTAAGAAAGTGTTGTTTCTACATCGATTAGTCAACTTGACATGAAATTGTGCATCTAGGATATAAATCTAAACACACTACAAACTAAATCAACACTTTTTAGTTTTATAATTAAATTGTATCGTTTTATATTTAAAATATTTTTAAAATATATAATGACATTACTATTTTATATTCTAAATCAAAATTAAGTGTCACGGGATCTAACTCAAGTTAAACTGAGTGTATGAATGACTGAAAACCTACTCCCACATATTAAAAAAACAAAACTAAGTTGAATATATATGGTTAATTGAAATTCAATTATAAATTTTTTTCATAAAAATTGTAATCTCTAAATTTGAACTGATTATTATAAGATGTATACTTTTTGTTTCTATGAATGTTTTGATAGAAGGGTCTCATAAAAAGAAAAAATTAGAAAAAGGTGGGTGATCAATTGTATCGTGATAATAAAAGTTAGTAATACTTACTTTTTAAAACACATTTTTGTTCTTATTATTAAATAAAATTTATTAGAAATTATAAAATTTTGTTAGTAGCTACTCCTGTGTTCAAGATTTATAACATGATCAAAACAATATATTAAAAAGTGTATTATTAACTTTCTCCTAAATAAGAACAAAATAACTATATATTTGACAAATAATATTGTTAAGGGATCTAAGTTAGTTGAGTAAAGTGTATGATTTATTGTAAATTTCTGACATTATTTTTTATCTCACAGCTTAAAAAAGACAATTATATGTTTTGATGAATAATGTTGTTATCTTAAATTTAATAGCAATTAATAAATGTGTAAATATTTCATTTGGTTTGTCATATATCCTTATAATCAATTGGGGGAAGGATATGCTACATAAGCAACACCACAAAATAGAAATAATGGAAGAACAAAAATTTAACATGGTCTATCACCTATTGATTACATCTATGAAAATATGTCAATAAATATTCATTATCTCAATTAAGATTATAAGTTTCTAAGACAACATGAAAAAACTCTCGCTATTTAGCACACCACACCCCTTCTCAATTTGGTGGTATCTTCTCTATTCACGAGAATCCCCTTTTATACATCTTGTATACTAATCTTAAAATGAAACTAATGACATTCTTTATAATTATTTTTTGAGCCTGAAATTATTTCCTATCTTGAATTGAAATTATTTTCTCTCCTGAATTTTATTTATAAAAAAATGATGACATCCTAAATTTAAAAGATAAAAACAATATCCTCGTCTTTACTAAAATAAAATCTAAAGATTTGAATTGAAAATTTGAAATGTTCTCTAAGTAGAGTCTTAACCAACAATGGTGCCATAAGTGAAATAGAAAATGAAAGAGAATAAGAAATGATATAGACTAGATTTTATCATATTAAAGAGTTGATTAAATTGACTCGCAAGTCCTTATACTTTTACTAAATTTTCAAAAGATCTTAATTTAATAAAATGGTCATTAAGGTATAAAAAAACACATCAAAAAGGAATTTTCAAAATAAATTTTTATTTTTATATTTATCTTTATATATAAGACAAAGATTTTGGAGTAATTAATTTCTCGCTCAAAATTGAAATATTAATGGTATTTTACTGTAACGCATTTATTACATATTTACATGTAATGATTGTTTTAATTCATTTTGGTATATGTCAATTTTTCTAATATAAATTTTTATATGTACATATTTCTTAATTCCTTTGATAATACTTTTATGAATTGAATTTTTTTTTAACCATGATAATGAGGATATTTTGTTCTCCCATATGGAATCCAAAAATATTCTTATAAGCTTCAATTTTATGGATCCACCATGACACTAAATATGAGACTTAGTTTGTCCTATAACTCATAACATCCCTCCATACATAAGAGTGTATTTTGTGAAAATTAAACTCAAGTTATTGGGTAGCCAATTCACAATCTCTTTGAATGAAAAAAATGATGAATAAAATAAGGATAAATAGTTATTTTTGTCTCTAAATGTGTAATTCGTTAACAAATGTATTCCTGAAAGATGACAATACAAAATTTAGTCCCTGAAAAGTCTAAGAAGTACGACAAATATATTCGGCCGTTAACTTTCATCCATCACCGTTAATAAAATAGCCTACGTGACACAGATAAAGCAATTTATCGCTGAAATGATTGTCAATATGACCATGCTAACTAGATTAGACGAAAAATGTTAGTAAGAAATGTCAATGTTTTTTTGTTGGATGAAAATGTCAATAAGATATTATTTTTGGATGTAAATGTCAGTAATATTTTGTTGGACGAAAATGTCAATATTTTTTTATTAGAAGAAAATATCATTAATTTTTTTTAACCTAAATGCTAGTACGTTTCATTGAACTAAAATATCAATAAGTTACCATTATTGGATGAAAATGTCAATCATTTTTTGTTGAACCTAAATATTAGTATATTTCTATTGAATTAATTTGTAAGACCCGAAATTTTGTTTCATTTAAAGGTAAAATATACTTTTAGGATAAGACGAAAAATCAAGAAAATATTATATGAGAAATATGTCTCTATGTTGACAATTAGAGATGACCACGTATGAAATATATAAATGTTTAGTATAATATTTTAATTTTAATTAAATTATTTATTTTAATCTAAGATTTTAATTCAATATATGGGTTAGTTTGTTTAAAATTAAAAAAATTATTTTTTTAAAGAAATAGGTAGAATTTTCTTAAAAAGCAGAAAATTTTGTATTAAAAAAAGTATATCTATGATAATTAGTAAATACCAATTTAATAATATATTCATTTGTTAGTGTTGTTAACAATTAAGTGTAACTTTGATAATTAATAAATAAGAAAAAGCATATTTAATTTTGGAAAACATAAGAATATCATGAAACGAGTTGGTTCATATATAATATTTCAACGTATAATATTTTACTATTATATAATAATTCTTCATATTTCTTAATACAAAATGTCTCTAAATAAACTAATTGGTCAGATCGACAAAGCTTATATGAAGGCCAATCAGGCCTAAAAAATAGGCCTGCATCAATTAATAGGCCCATACTTAAACTGTAAAATGATAAAGTAGGTTAAGTTAAACTTAAAATAAAATTCGACTCAACACGTATCATTTTCACTCCTAATCACCGAAAATACAATAGTATTTTTTTTATTGCTCAAACAACAATAGTATGATCAATAATTGTATGATAAATGACAATAAGTTCATCTTTTGATTTAAAAAGAAGTAAAAGGGGAGACAAATGGATCAAACGCTTGGTTCTGCCCTATCCTCTTCTGAATATTTAGAGGGTTCAATTTTTGTTTGTTTTTCCCATATCAACTATTTTTTTTTTATGAATTCAGATTTGCTTTTAGAATTTCTTTTTTCTTCTTCTTGTTTCTATTTGATGCTGGAATCAGAATCGTCTAATTTGACTAATCTTTAGTTCGTCTACTCCTATATATATAGTTTTTCCATTTATGATTTCTTTGACTTTATATTTTTATGGAATTTTAGTAGTCAAGAATTAGTTAAATAATAGAAAAAGAATGCCTAAATTAAGAGAGATAATCAAATGAGAAATAGAACTCATTAAAATTTTTAATTTTAAATAAATTAAAGGCTTAAATATCTTTTTTGTTCTTATAATTTATTTTTTTTTCCATTTTTGTCTTTATATTTTTTTTTCATTTTAGCCATTGCAAAATATGTTTTTTTTTTGTTTTTCATCTTTAAAATACTTTATATAATATTTTTTCATTATTCAAAATATTTTTTTACTGATCAAAGTGCTATCTAAAACACTTTAAAGACAAAAAATAAAATAAACATATTTTGTAATAACTAAAATGAAAAAAATTACAAAGACATAAATGAAAAAAATATTAAATTACCGAGACAAAAAATCATTTAAGCCTAAATTAAAATGTGAGAACGAAATAGTGTGCGTATCATTTTTGATAATGGAATATGTACTTGTCACTTTAGTTGCCCTAAATCAAAGTACTAGCAAAAATTGAATTTAATTAATTTGAGTTTAATTAATTAATACATTAAAGCAAAAGTGCATGCAAATTTTTAAAAGATTAAATATTATTATTTATAAACATGAGTAAAACATTCAAGTAACCTCTTAGATATAAGTACCACTTAATTAGAATTTTATAATTCAAGCATAAAGCATATTGCCATCAAATACATATAGTAAACAAATAAAATGGTTTCCAAAACTTTCTGCCCTACGTAAGTAAAATTAGTTATCATATCATCAATGTTTAAAAGATCAACATATGTTAATTTATATCATTTGTTTAAATGAAGTTCTTAGTCGTCAAAGGGGCAAGGAGTTATTCTATCCTGAACTTGTAGCTATCAGAACATTTTCTACTTGTAAAAAATATTGTCACACACTAACAATTAATAGTTTGATGTATCATATGTAGTAGATTTACTAAATCCATCGAGAAGTCGCTTATTCCTCCTATAGAACATATAGGGTTAGCATGGAGAGCTTCGGGCATTTCAGGCAGATATGCGAAACAACCCTACATGCCAATGCAAAAGCGAATTTAACTTATTGGGTTGACAAGACCTTCCTTTTGTATAAAGGTTTTGTGTTTAAAAATTACAGATTCCTCTTGTACATATATAGACACACATTTATTGTATTTTAGTAAAATCATTCTGCTCTTACTTTCGATTGAGAATCAACTTTAAAATTATTAAGTGAGGTTAATTTAGATACATGATCTATATAATTTTTTTGTTGACATTATTAATCAATTAAAAACCATTACAAATATAATTTGTAAAGTAATTATAGTATAAAATTAACGATTTTGGCATGTATATAACAATCTATGATTAAATATATGGATATAGAAAACCATTACCCTATTCTAACTAAATCCTTATAAAATTCGGTGTTTCTAACGTATAATGGTTAGAAAATAGGCGTTTGAAAGACCAAGAAAAATTTGAGGAATACCCAATTGATAAGGAAAAGCAATCAGAATTAGATTCGCTATTAACCACAATTTAATAATGCTCTACGTACGACATTATCTTTCATAGCAAAAGTTTACCTTTATTGATTACGATAATCATCATGATTGATGTCTCAGATTTTCATCATAAGGTTATTAGATGTATATTTTTGGCGTGTAGGTGGGTTTAGTTTAATTTAGTTAATATTTATGCATGGAAGGGTTAAAAGAACTTATGAAATTATAAACTCTCTAAAATGAAAAGCTAGACATAATTAATTAAGCCATATACGTACATTAATGTATTTGCTTAATTTCCACCAATCTTGGTTCAATTCCTTTTTCTTCCTTTAAAAAAAAAGGGCAAAGAAGGTGGCGATCTTGCATGCGTTATATATTGAATCGTAAATGAAATCATGTTGCATCACACTCTTTTTTTTTATATAATGTAATTAATAGACGCAGAAGGTGATATTCCCACTAAGTTACCTGCATGTTCTTTTAGAATTATAATAATAATCTTTAAACTTTTTTTTCTCAACCATGACATTGCGAAGGATTCCAAAACAGAAGTAACTTGAGCATCAATTCGCTAGCTTACTAATGAAACTTTAATATTATTTATGTGAGTGTTTAAGCATGTTAGGTAGAGAATGGAACTTATGCTAACTAATTCCAAAAGAGCTATTGTAAAATATTGCGAACAAAGTGGATTTCAAATTACGTGCCCTGAAAGAGAGAAAGGCACAAGCTTTATCCTCTTTGTCGTGATAGTAAAGATTATCATAATCTTAATATCATTGATGTCCACATGCATGTAAAGAAGAAACACAGATAGAATATATAATTAAATAAAATGCACATACTATTAATTAATTGACTGTATATAGTGAAAGGGTCGACCATCATGATTCTTGACTATTTTATGTGGATGAAATATATATATATATATATATATATATATATATATATATTTCTTATCGTAAGATATAAAAATTCTAAATCAGGGTTAATATTAATAATGATTTAATCACATAACTACTTAAAAAAGTTATTCTCTCATAAGTCAAATATAAGAAAAAAAATCTTATAATAAAATTAAATATAAATAAATTTAATTAATTTTATTTTATCTAGTGACATTTTTCATTTAATTATAATTCTAAAGTCATGTCAATAATGATTTTAGATTAACTGACATTAACGTTTGTGCATGACTATTAATCTTCAAATATAATTGAGTGTTTTATATTTATAATTCTTATTTTTCACATGAAGACTATTTCTTATTTAATATTATTTTTGTCTTTAAATGACTCTTTTAAAATTTTTTATACGACTATTTTTAAATTGTCTCTTGTATCAACACTAAAATAAATTATTTCTACTATTAATTATTTTTTAATTAAAATAATCTTAATTACTTTATAGTTTATGATAAATTCTATAACTTAAGCAGATAAATTCATTCTCTTTCTTGTGAGGATCCAAGAAAATGACCCGTACATATTAATTAATTGAATGAAAAGAGTGATATGACAAGTCCTAATAATTTTAATTAAGGATACTTTTGAAAAAGTAATATAAATTTTTAATATGTTTAATGCTACCAACTAAATTAACATTTTCTTAAAGAATATAAATTAATTAAAAGAGTTTTATAAATAAGAAATGAGTGAAACTAATACAATATCTTTATAGAAAAGAATGTTACTTCCTTTGTCTCATAATAACTATGATATAAGAGAAAAAAATTATTTCAAAAGAATTGTCGTTTTAGTTTTTTAATATAATATTAATTATATTTTTTTATATCTCTTATAATATTATTGATATGAGTAACAAAAATTTAAAATGAATTAATGATAATAACATTAATTTTATAAAATTAATATCATCTTTCATTTATTTATTAATTTTTATCTAAGATGGCAATTATAACTACCCGAGAAAGTAATATATATACATGATACCAATTCTTTCAGCATTTTTATTATTTATAAGAATAAAAAATAATATTAAAAAATTTATAATAACTCATGTTAATACCTCCTTTATGTATACAGAAACAGACAATAATCTCTTACTTAATTTTCCACTAGTCATTGTTTAACCCAATGCTGGAAAGTGATCTTTCTAAAGACTCATTTTATCATATTGAAAAGTAGCTTTGACCGAATAAAGCATTGTACATTCTTTTTTGTGCTTTGCGGTAGGTTCCATTGGAATGCACTTCGATATGTTTACATCTAAATCCAGTTTTGGGTCATACATTCATTATTATGTTTCTAAGCCATAAATATAAGATAAGTGTTGCATATATTTAAGTTTATTGGATTGCACTTCGTATTATATATATTTGACATGCATGATGAAGAATCCAGTCATTTTCTCAATTTACAAAATGGTTCTCAGATATGGTTAGTTTATTATTAATTAACTTTCTGCAACTAATTACACAGTTGATATATCTATACCTATAATATAAAATAAAAAATGCAAACATGCATTGGTATCATGCTATAAATTAAATGGTCGCGGAATCCTTCACTATAGATTTGATAAAACATGATGATGATATATATGTTCAGATTTAACCGAAAATTCCGAAGGAGATAAACACCAACATGAAAATGATTGATACCATGATGAATCGATATATCATTTGTTAGATGAATAAGGTGCAAAATATTAAAGACATTATGCGGAGACTTAATTATGTGGTGTAGTGGAATTTTCTCTATCTTAAAAAAATAGTACGTCGTGACAATATTTTTTTAAAAATCGGTATAATACGTAACAGTAGGTTTTTTTATAAAAAAAATATGAAAGAGAAAACCAACATGTACGTAGCAGTGTAACAATATGAGTGTGCTTGTTTTACATGTGAATGTAATATTTATATATTTGTTACAAATTTTTTAAAAATTATTCTTTATACATAACTTATTTTCAGAAATCTGTATCACAACATTTTTCTCATCTTCCTATTCCTATATATGTAAAAGGGCGAGAATATTCTCATGGGAATCAAGTTATTTAATTTCCACTTTTTTGGAAATATAATCAAATGCACGAAACAAACATATGTCTCCTAAAACTGTTAATTGTATCAGCAAAGATAATTTGGAAGGTAACATAATTTATTATGATTTAATATATTTCTAGAACATATTTAATGTATCTTTTCGTAAAAATTCATAGTAGTGTAAATATTATTTTTTTATTATAAATTCACAAATATTTTTTTTATAACTCATGAAACTGATGTTTAACATATGTAATTTTGAGCCTATAAAATTGTTGAATTTTCTTATTTTCAAATATATTTTTATTATAATACCCCCTTCCCATAAGATGTAAGTTTGATTTTGACCTTGTATGTGTCTATTATTTAATATTAATTTTGTGACACTAAAAAAATATATTTATAGATGTGAAATATATAATAAGTTTCTTTTAAAACTCAAATTAAATCCTAAGTCCTAAAATTTAATTAAAGTTTTAAAATAAGAGAAATCTAGAGACAATGCACTAATAATATAAAAATAGTTTTATACTATATTGTAATAAGAAATTATTATTTATGATAAATTTATTATTTTAATAAAATTATCTTAAAAGTCATATCAATGATGATTTGTGATTGAATAATAATGCAAAATTATTTTAGGCATCACTATTCATCTCTCCATCCTTGAAAAAGTAAAAAAGAGTGAAGTTATAATTCGAAATTACAACTCTTTCATGTAATAATTGATGAAATCGTATTCCAAAAATACAATAGATGACAACAATTTTTTTAAAGAAAAAGACAAAGTCGTGCATTCCTCCGTAATCCAATTTCCATTTTTTCCTCTAAAGGTTAAAATAATAACGACTCTCTAACTAAAAGTGTATCTCGTTTTTTTTTGTTGCATGTAATTTCAATTTTAGAAGTCCAATTCCACGTATATGACTCAACCTTCTTATGTAAATACCTTTTAGTTATAGCTAGTACTTGTTCAATAATTTTTCGAGCTAACTTGCATATTTATGCAGGTTAATAAGGGATCTGGAATTGGTACGTTCATGCAACTGTGAATGAACACCGTTGGATGAAGGAGGGACAGTTTTTAAATTTCAAATTTATATTTTGAAATTTAATTCACGAAATTAAATTATCTGTCTGATATGTTTATCTAATGGCTACAATTAGCTGACTATGTAAATATGTTAAATTTCCGAATGCAAGGAATGCGGTTTCGTTGATAAATCGTCTTTTTTTAGTAATCTTGAGTGTGAATAAAACTCTTGACACATAAGCCAAAATTCAATGATTACACTTGTTCCTTTCCTCCCTTTTCTCTTGATTTCCAAAATATATATTATTGAAACTGTTCCATGTCGTTTTGCTTAGCTAATTATCTTCAATTTCTAATAAAAATAGCTAAATATTTAATTAAGTTAACAATATTTAATGGGTGTAGATTGCAAATGGGAGTTCGACCATGTCACAAAACAGTTGTCGATCCTTATAGCATGAAATGTTATTCTTAATAGCAATTTCATCTTCTGTCTACATGTCACTTGTCAAAGTTGAAAATTTGATTGGACATTTAATCAAAATAGACTCTAATATCTTTTGAAAGAGACCCATTTTGATAAAAAAGAAGTTTTAAAAAGATGTAAATTAATAGAGCAGCCTGAGTTTATAAGAGACTTAGATTTGATTTTCATTTAATATATTCTTGAGAAAAAGAATGATGAATTATAAATGTGATTAAATCATAAATCGATAAATTAAGGATTAAAACTTGTAAGAATAATAATAAAATTCTAATTAAAAGGAAAAAAAAACCTAAACTAAGAATCATTGATTTTTCTTCACATTAGACTTTTAAAGTGGCTAAGTTTAAGCTATCTAAACATCTTGTGATATGCGCATGCTCTATTCCCCCATAATCAAAACAATTCAATCCATCTGCTACATGAAAATCCCACATTAATGATTAATGAATATCAAAACAAAGTGCTGGATTAATTGAAGAGAAGTGATACATGTATACCAATTTATATAATATTATATTTTGTGTTTATTTCTCTCTTTTATCTTATAATTTATTATATTTTAAATTTAAATTTATCTTTCTTTTCTTTCTCTTAGTTGAATGATGGAGTGACATGTTATCCATTGGCAGAAGAAGCTCATGTTAGAGTAAAATTTCTGATGCGTGTCCACCCGCAGAGGATGCCCTACCTATCCATATTGATCAAATGATTGCGTGCCATATGGTCATCCATAACCTTCTGACTTTGTTGCATAAAGTGCATTCTGCAACCGTTGTGCATACTGAAGATACTCCTAGCCAACTTTGACATTGTTGCCATAAATTTAGGCACCAACTAGTAGGTATTATTTTTCCTCCGTCTCTCTCACCACAAAGATCCATAATTTTAATTCCCTCAATGCACAAATTACTTATAAATATCTGTGGTTTAGTGCCTCTTTGAGAATCCCAATGGGTTTTTCAACACTTGGTCAGGGATGAACGGAGCACGAGATTACTAACTCCAATGCTTGTGTTAAAAGTATGGCTTGTTTATTATGTGTCCCTCCTTAGCCTTGTATTATTTGCAAGATGTCCCACAAAAAAATATTACTAGTTTGTTTCTACCCATTAACCAGAACAAACAAATTCAATCTATAAAGTTTGCTGCCAATGATCTAATTACCATGAAGAAGAGTGTGAAAAATTATTGCTCAACTAAAGAAGCGTGGACAAAAAGGCAGACAAAGCCAAGAATTAAGGAGGGTTTCAGATACTTCAGAAGTATCAGAAGCACATGTGGACTAAGTCCAATATTAAAGAAAGTCCAAAATTCATGTCATGGGCTCCAACATTGTGAAGGCCCCCAGACCAAAGAAACAATTGCCAAGGCCCAGTTTTCTTTCTAGCTATTTGCCAATAGATTAGATTGGAGACCACTTTCTGGGTAGAAAAACAACAAATTTTTTCTCTATAGGTCGATTAGTCCATGCCACAGTTTAGGTAATTGCTACCTGCATCTCCTTCCTGTACCTAATCTAGAACCTAAAGTTACATTTTGAATTAATCTAAAATGCAACTTTAAGATTAATCCGAAATGTAACTTTACATTCTAGATTACCGAAAAGACTAATCTAAAATGTAATTTTGCATTCTAGATTAGCTTTTCCGGAAGCTTAAAAAGTTGCAGTCTAGCATGTCCATTGAAAAAAAAAGGATTGGGCTGTTTTAAAGTACATGCTGCACTTTAGAGGTAAATTATATACATTCTAACTATTCATAAATATCCCTTCTACAAAGCAATACCTTATTTAACCATTCCTCATTACACATGCAAAACAAGAAACACAAGACATGTACTAAAATCATGATATTCAGAATAGAAGCTCTTTTACTTTCTCTTACCCTCTTGACCATTATATTAGTTGTTGCCATCTCTCCAGGCTCAACCCTTCAGGCTTCAGACACAGGGTCTGCATTTTCTTCAAGTTCAACCCCCAACTTCTTCTCCTTGGATCAGGGACAAACATAAAGAGAGAATACTTCATCCTTTATATTGTCAGAAACATAGAGAAACTACATCCTCATTCCTCTCTTATGGTAATTAATTGTATGAATTTTTTCGAGGCAATAATTAATTGTATGAATTGAATCTAAATAAAATTTTTGAGGACTGTTTATTTGGAGTAATAGGGAAAGGTTGAGTAACGCTTTTAGATGAATTGGTTATTTTAGTTAATCTTAAATTGACTAACTAATTTATTGATCAATTTGCTAAGCTGATTTGACAAAATTATTACAAGTTACTCTATGTCTATGATTTGCTGGTTTGCAACAGCTGGAGCCAGGTGCCAAGTCCTACTTGTACATTGAATTTGAACTCGTTAGAAATGGAGACGTTGACAATTAACATGGTCACATGGACATGATTTTGAAGATTTATTCACTTCGAGCAAATTACGTATTGTTCAGTTACCAGTAACACAAAGTAGAATTTGGCATTAGCATTTTTTACCTTGGGGGAAGGGAATTGGAAATACCAGTCCACAAATGATTGACCTTTGTTTTCTAAATCATGCTGGCTTCATTGCTATGAAATTAATTACTTGCACATTGTGACAACTAGAAAGTCCTAACAATTAATTAATAATGTGCATGATTGAAACAAAAAGTAACACATTTTCCATCATTCTCCCAAACTTTTTAGGTTTCCGGAAAGGAAAAAAAAAAAAAACTTTATTAGATGGATAGCCAAGAACATAAAATGTTTACTTTTATTGGCATTCCAAAGATATTAATGTTAGTCTGTTGACCCAGAAATATGCGTGACCCATGTGCAGGGCTAATGTGATTCACGATATGCCACTATCAGTCAAAATTATGAAATTTAATTTCATTTCGAAAAAAAAAATGTGTTAGAAAATGTATTACATGCTAGCACTCCTCTTACAACTTTATCCATGCAAGGAGTGAAACTGATTCCGCAACTAGATACGATACCGTGGCCAAACATATAGTACAAGGCAACAATGTTACCTCACTATGCTGAGCCAGCACTATCCTTCTAGTCCATCTCACTATGCTGTTATAGGAATTTTGGCAGTGTTGGAAGAAACATACATTAAACAACCAATGATGAACAGTGTAATGTAAATAAAGTGTGCAAACAAATTATTTGGGAAACTGAAACAATGAACGGATGAGTTAAAAACTTCTTCATCAGATGGATATACACATAAACACAATTTCAGGAATTGAATACAAATAATTACTACAACTTTGCAATCTCTTGTTTTGAATGAGTATACAATGATCAGGGTAAAGAAAAGAAAAATAAACTCAGTATACAATCAATATCATATTATACACAGAAGAAGAAATTTGTCATTCATACTAGTTCTACCTCGAGAAGGGTTGCATTATTTGAATGATACCTATGGCTCTTACCAAAAAAATAAAATACACGGCTTTACAAGCAAAGCTTTTACTTCTGCTGTTCCAGCACCAAGTCCCAAGTGAATGTGACTTTGAACCGATTCTAATTGAAAGTATGAAAAAGGAAAAAAGGAAGCAATTTCTGTCATGTGTCTGATTGTAAAAGGGATGAGGTTGTCTTCTCAAGGTTCCTTCCTGAGGTGAAGGTTGAAACAGCACTAGTCTGAAATGATGATGAAGAAGAGGGACCAGGGGGTGAAACTCCGACTGAGAATGCACTGGCATTGCTACTCAGGTATGTGCTGGTTCCACTAACAGCTCCTTCCATCACTGATTTTGGGGCAGGTGGCCTTTCAGGCTCTGTTACCCCTTCAAGCATTTGTAGCACTCTGCTCATTGTTGGTCTGTGAGATGGCTGCTCTTGGATGCACCAAAAGCTTGCCTGAATTGCTCTTCTTACTTGCTCCATATCAACTTCTTGGTTAGCTAGCCTTTTGTCCAAAATTCCACTTATGTTACCTTTCTCAAACTCTTCATAAGCCCAAATGGAGAACTTCTTCCTATTTGTTTCCTCTGACACATCAAAATTCCTCCTCCCACTCACAATCTCCAACAAAACCATGCCATAGCCGTAAACATCAGATTTGGAAGTTATGGGAAGATTTGCAAGCCACTCGGGAGCTAAATATCCTCGGGTTCCTCTCACACTTGTCAAGGTCCGATGCCGGTGGTCCTTAGGATTAATGAGCTTTGCAAGACCAAAATCTGAGACTTTAGCAACATAATTCTCATCCAGGAGTATGTTTTCAGGTTTTATGTCACAATGGACTATGCAGTCACGGCACTCCTCATGTAGGTATGTGATGCCTCTTGCAGTGCCCAGGGCAATGTTGAATCGATACTCCCAATTCAATAATTTTCCGGAATGCTGTTCTGTCAGGAATAGAAAATCATCAAGAGACCCATTTTTCATGAACTCATAAACCAGAAGCCGGTGGCGCCCTTCTGAGCAAAAGCCAATAAGCCTCACCAAATTCAGATGATGTGTGCTACTTATGGTGGCAACTTCCATCCTAAACTGCTTCTCACCTTGCTCAATGCCCTCAAGTTGCTTCACAGCAACAACTGTTTTGTTAACAAGAGTTCCTCTATACACAGCGCCAAATCCACCAGCTCCAAGCTTCTCCTTGAACCCCTTTGTCGCTTGCTGGAGCTCCTTGTACGAGAACTGCACAGGTGCACCAGAAGCATACTCAAGAAGTGCATACTGAGCAGACAACACACCAAGCCTTGTGCTGTGCCTACAACACCACATCCACAAACCACCTTCCAAGGCAATCAAACCCAAAAGGGTACCCAAAATGATCACCACCACAACCCAAGCAGGCACCCTGGACCTCTTTTCCCTCACAGAGTCCCCTATAGAGGGTGGTGGATTTGGCGCTAGCGGCGGACAAACCTTGATATATGAAGTGCTAGGCAGCGAAGGATCATGATATCCACTAACAAAATCTTCTGATTTTATTACACACTGCCCCGAGCCATCTGACAAGGAAGTAGCAGCAAAACAGGCACCCGAATTCGAAAGACAATTCGTACTACATGCTGATAAACCAATGAAAAACGACTGCGACGCTGCCTCAGGGGGATAACTCAAGACCACAGTATGATCCAACGTCAACACAGTCACATTCCTTTGACAACTATCAAGACTCACCTTCCTCCTGCACCCTCTCCTACTATCATTTGGATCAACCATCTCAAAATTCTGAGACGGGCAACCGCAAACCGGGCTTGAATCGTTGTAACTACACACACCATAGTTCCCACAGTAGGCATAAACCTCACATTGATCCGAAACAGCAGTCCATCTAACACTAGGAGTTCCACCACCAAGACTACTGCTATAAATCCTCAAATTGCCATCATTATCCAACTTCAACACCCTAAACACTCCATCATTCTTATCATAGTCACTACTATAGGCAACAAGAGCAACAGTGCTCAATTTCGCATAAGAAAGTTGCAAAAGCCCAATTGGAGACAAGGCCAACACAGGGGAATCCGAACTCGCATTCACAGAAGAGTTCCCCTGGTTCCAGTACACTATGCTATTGTTCCATGTTAGGGTCAAATTCCCAATTGAACTAAGGCTAAAAGAGTACCTTTCAGAAGTGAGAACCTTACCAACACTAAAATTCTGAGAGGGCACAAGGGTATCAGTGGGGTGGTCAAAGCTTGACCAGAGGGTGCCAGTGCCGTTGGAAATTACCAAATTGCCACTGTCTTCGAGGGTTGCTGAAGTGGCACCCGCCGTGCCGGCGTCCCACACGGCGGAGCCGGAGCCGTTGACGAGGCGGAGGTCGCCGGAGCGGAGGAACTGGAGGGACCCGCCGGAGTCCACGGCGGCGCCGTTTCCAGCGGACCAGACGACGGGGTTGCCGCCGGTGTAGGCGATGGCAGCGATGAAGGAGGGAGGGGTGGTTGGTGGCTGGACGGGGATGAATAGGAGGGAGAAGGTGCCGCTGGGAGAAGACCACGTTTGGTTGGAAGAAGAAGCTGAGAGGGTAGAACCTGGGTCTATGGCGGTGGTAACTGTGCTTGTTGCTAAAACAAGGGTGAGGAGGAACAGGAATTGGGTTTTGAGGAACATGTTTTCTGGTGTTTCAACTTTCAATCGTGTTGTGTGTGTCTGTGTTATGGGGTGTGTGAACGTGATATAACGATGTTGTTGGATGCGCGTGTATGTGTGTTACTGATGTTTTGGTTTCGTGTGTGGAAGAAATGGGGTGATAATGGCCTAATGGGGACTGAAAGTGAATGGAAGACTTTGACTTGGCCCTCGCTTGGAGGATAATTGGTCCAATGATTGAAATTTAATTATTTGGTTCAATGTGGGTTGATTTTGATTTTTCAACAACGGGGAAGGGTTTGAATCTTCAACAGGGTTGATTATGTTTTATGGGGAGGAATGGCTGCTGCTGAGTCCTTCACGTTTTGGAAGTGTTAAAGTTTCAAGCTTCACCTTCAATTTCTATTTCCTAGTCTCCCTTTGGGTTTTGGGACTTTCATGAGAGAAAAGAAACGATTGGTGTGATTCTATCATCGATGTATGGATAGATAAACTCACTTCTATTCCAAATGTTATGATCCAATTTGTTTTGTTTGGAGTCAAGTAAATGGTTTGGTTCACTCTCTTTCACGGGCTTCAAAATTGTATTCTGGCCACCATCAATTTTATTTTAGTTTTCTATGTTTTGAAACTTTGATTATCAATGATATGATAAAATTCTCTTTGGTTAAAAAAGATAAGGAAATTGACGGGAGACGAGAGGTTGCTGCTGAATTATCTAAAGAAAGACCTTTCCCTCAATTCTCAATACAGAAATGCTTTTAATCATGTCCTTGAGTTGTAGGGTGTTGTGAGTCTGTGACTTTTTCTTGACTACTTTAAATAACGTGTTCGGACCGTAGAAAATAGATGTGGTATGCTTTTCAATTAGGGTGATTCTTGTTTCTAGTTTTAGTCATAATTTTGAATTTTATTTTTTAATTAACAATAAAAACTAAAAACTTCAAAGCAATTAAATAAAACAATTAATGAAGAAGAAGAAATGTAAACTATGGGGAGGGGTGAAAAAGGAGTAGTAGGGAGGCTACAATAGCAGCCAAGAGGAAGAGGGAGCAACAACAACAATAGAGAAGAATTTTGTTGATCTTATTGCAAGTGTATATATATGAGGTGAGTCCGTGTAGAAATAAGAAGATTGAATATCATATGATTAAAAAAAAAGACCCATAAACATGAAATTTAAAGTTAAGTTAAAATATAATATCAAATTTAATAATATAGTTAATAATGATCCATTTGTTTTTTTTACAAAGGCTTAAATTAAAGATAAATACACTTATATTGCCCTAACCAATGAATAATAATGATCTAAAAGTCAACATTGTATTATTTTAACAAAAATAAATAAATAATTATAATTTATAAAATCTTTGTCTAACTCCATCCTATATTGTTTAGCCATTTAAGTTTAACAGCGAATTTGGACCTCCAAAGGACCATCCTATCAGAAGGCAACTTCATCTCTTTTACAATCAGACACATGACAGAAATTGTTTCCATTTTTCTTTTTCATATTTCCAGAAAGATTTGGTTCAAAGTCACATTTTCATGGGACTAGATACTGGAACAGCAGAAGTAAAAGCTTTGCTGGTCAAGCCATGTACAATGATATTGATTCTATATTTCATTTTTCTTTTCTTTACCCTGATCATTGTATACTCGTTCAAAACAGGAGATTGCAAAGTTTTAGTAATTATCTGTATTCAATTCCTGAAATTTTGCTTGTGTATATCCATCTGATGAAGGAGAAGTTTATCATTTCAGTTTCCTAAATAATTTGTTTGTACACTTTGCTTACAATTACACAGTTCATCGTTGGTTGTTTAATGTATGTTTGTCCCAACACTGCCAAAAATTCGTACAAGGCTATAGCAACATAGTGAGACGGACTAGAGAATAGTGCTAGTACCACTGCTCCACAACGATAATTTTGCTATCATCATGTGATTCCAGCTATAATCACAACGAAATTATGATTTCAGAAAAAAATATAAAATAAAAATGTGATTTCTTTATGTAATGAAATTATACTTTCTAACAAAATTATGATTTCAGAAAAAAAATATAAAATAAAAATGTGATTTCTTTACACATCATGTAATGAAATCATATTTCCTAATTTAAGGTTTTTCACTAAAATTAATTTTCTTTGAGTAATTGAAGACATTCAAAAGTAGATTATTCATTTCTCACCAAGTTTTTTCTATATACAAAAGGGATATGAACTCATCATTACTTAGACTAAATACTTATTGGTATATGTTGATTACAGTTTCTGGTTGCGGTATGAGTCTCACTCTTTGCATGGATAAAACTGTACCCGATATTATTAACACATTTTTTTACAAGATCAAAATAAATTTGTTAATTTTGAAAGAGTATTACTTCCTACACCTCCATGACATCTCATTACATTACGAAATATCCTTACATTTTGGGTCGAACATTCCGTATGTAATGGGTGCCTGAAACTAAATGTAGAAGTGACGGAAGTTCCACTCTTTGAAGGATTGTAGCTCATAGAATTGGGCTAACATTCCTTTACTGGGTCTGGATCACCTTAGTTTGTTATTGATCCCTACAATCTCTCAAATTTTCAAAATTATTCATCTCCAAAAAGTATTATGGAATCATGAGTTTGTAGTGCATCTTGGTATAGGAAAAAAATACACAATGAAATCATGATTTTGTTGCAAAAAATAATTAAAAGATGATAATACAATTGAATCACGTATGATGCATAATAGAATCATACTTTCGTTTTATATTTTTTTTGGAATTAGGATTTCATTGTGCAACGGATTTTGTTAAACAACGAAAATTCTATTGTACAATTACTATGCAACACAACACAACAAAATTTTGATTTTATTATATAGCAAAACTTGTTGCACAACAAATTATGATTCTATTGAGCAACAACAAAACAAGAAAAAATGAAATCGTGATTTCATTTTGATTAAAAAAAAAATTAGCTAATAGCGTGTGAGTGCACAAGGTGAAGAGAGGGAAGAGGGAAATGAGAAAAGAGGGAGAATGAAAAGGAAAAGGAGAAGAGAATGAACATAGGAAAAGTGGGGAATGGTAATTTAATAATTATTCTTGACTAGTAAAGACCAATAACAATTTTATTAGGGCCAATAATAATCACCCTTAGTTGAGTTATGGGTAACTCAACAACACGTCATTGCTCAAAGTCAATTAATCTTCAAAATAATGTCCATGTGACCATGTTAGTTGTCAAAGTCTCCATTTTTAACGAGATCAAATTCAATGTACGAGTAGGACTTGGCTCTTGGCACCTGGCTCCAGCTGTTGAAAACCAGCAAATCATGGAGGGTACGTAACTTGTAATCAATTTGTCAGATCAGTTTAGCAAATTGATCAATAAATTTTTTAGTCAATTTAAGATTAACTAAAACAGGCAAATTTACGAAAGAGGATTAGTTTTAAAAACTAATTATCAAAGAGGGTCTCTTTTTAAACAATTTACAATGAGGGTCTGTTTTTATGGGTGTCGCCTGATGCCGTCATTGAAGATGGCGAGAAAGCTTGGTACGTGGAGGGTGCCGCTTGTGCTACTGGCGGGACACATCCACGCCGGATGTGCCGCCAGTAACTCCAGCGGAACACACCTTGCTATAATTTTCTTTTCTTTTCTTGAAAATATACTAATATCTTACGTTGTACCAAATGTTAACATATTTCGTTAGATATTAATGAAAAATAATAAATAAAATTGTTTTTATTGAAATTATGATAAAATGTGTTAATAACATTTAATATTATATTTCTAAAATATTTTTTATTTCTAATTTCTTAATATCTTTACGCACAGTAATTAACAATCTAAAATGCTCCAATAAATAAATCACACACGCTCCTACTACGAAAAGAAACCACATGCAACCTAAGGCATAACTTTAAAGTTGCGAATATTGATCCTAGCACTTCTATTTAATGCTAACACTAATCAAATATATGAAACTTTAAATGTGCAGATCATATAGTAATAAGAAAAGGAAGCTTTTAATGTGAAATAATAATGAATATTTACGGGGTCAAAAGGGAACCCAGCTCTGCTCACAGTACACAAGAAAACTAATATATTAATCATTTCAACACAAATATAGAGAACAGAAACATCAAAGAAGCTGATTAAGTACCCATTCCGCTGGAGTTACTGGCGGCACATCCAACGTGGATGTGTCCCGCTAGTAGCACGGGCGGCATCCTCCACTTTAAAATTAACTACCCATCCCGCTGGAGCTGGCGGCACATCCGACGTGGATGTGTCCCGCCAGTAGTACAAGCAGCACCCTCCACGTATCAACAGACCCTCATTGTAAATTGTTTAAAAAGAAACCCTCTTTAGTAATTAGTTTTTAAAACTAACCCTCTTTCGTAAATTTGCCAACTAAAACAACCAATTAATCTAAAAGAGTACTAGCTCAACCTTTCCCTGTTACTTCAAGTAAAAATGATGTTAAAACAATCTCATGTTCCATTGTTAAAACCCAAAACGCCGAGCCATGAAAAGATTTATTTAAGAGTCATTGATACATTTTTATTCATTGTAGTTAAGAAACTTGAAGTTTCCTCAAAAAAACAACTCTTCAAGTTAAAGTCCAATTTATGGAATCACTTAATCTGTGATTCCAATACACATCTCTTTCATTCCATCTTAGCAAGAGATAACTCAAAGGGTAAAGCCTGAATGAATACAAACCAGATTTTAAAATCATGTTAGGAGTGAAAATCTGAGGTGGCACAATGGTGTATCTGTGGGGTGATCAAAACTGGACCACACAGTGCTAGTTCCATTGGAAAGAACAAAGTTGCCTTGCTCATCAAGGAAGGTAGAGAAGACACAAAAATGGGAAGTTCCTGAGTTCCATAATATGGCACCAGATCCATCAACAAGTTGCAAACTTCCAATTGAGAGCAATTGGAATGAACCTCTTGAGTCTACTAAAGTTCCACCACCTACACCTCCAGAGTGGACAATACCAACCATGAAGGAAGGAGGAGAAATTGGGGGTTGGACTTGAAGAAAATTAAGAGAGAATGTGTTGTTGGGGGATGACCATGCTTGGTTAGTGTTTGAAGCATAAAGGGTTGAACCTGGTGAGATGGCCACAACTGAAATGATGAAAAGGGTAAGAGAAAGTAGCAAATCTTTTATTTTGAGCATTGTGATTTTAGTACTTGGTTTGTGTTTCTTGTTTTGCATGTGTAACAATGGAAGGAACTGACTCTTAAATAAGGTATTGCTTGGTAGAAGGGATATGGAATGGAATATTGGCATTGAAGTCTACTCTGATTGACTTTCTTCTCCATCTTCTGTCAAGATTGAGGTTTGAATCGTTAATCTTACTGTTTTAGCTTTTGAATTTAGAAGAGAGTTTTGAGTGTAAATTGAAAAGAGTTGGTTTCTCCTATGGTCTCAAATTCAGATATTGTGAATAGGGAAGAGATAAATTTATCCTTTAACTAAATGTCTAAATTCACCATACTCGAATTAACATCTGAATACAAAAGTTTCAGAAGAAAGGAAGAAAATAGAAGATAGGATTGGTAAGTAGAGGAACAGAATGGAATTCTTTCATATACAATTGTTGATGGGCATTTAACTATTTAGTTGAAGAGATCCTACCTTATTGTCTCTTCAGTTTGTGTTATGACTGTATCAATGAATAGCATTCTTTGGATGAGAAGCAGCAGAGGAATATATGCTATCATTACCACCAATGGAAAAGAAGCTGGCAAATGTAGCATCTCAAAGCATATGAACAAAATGACCTCTGATGGTGACAATTACTTTGACTTTTATCTGGCATTAATACAATAAAATGTTATTGTTGTTACCAATAAAGTAATAATATATATATTTCATTCTTTTGATAAAAACTTGTGTATAGTTTATACACAGTGTTTGATATAAAAGAATCTTTCTTCTCTTTTATTTAAATCACTTTGAGGTTGACATTCCAGGAATTCTATTTATGAGAAATTTTATAACTTATGTTTGATTATTATTCAAATTTCTTGAAATTAGTGGTAGTGAAATATTATTTCATTATACGCAAGCAGATTCAAGAAAAAACTAGAAAAGAAAAACCAGTACTTTCCACGGTGGAAAAACTGACAGGATTTCAATGAAAAAAAAATCTCCAAGCAAGTCAACGAAATATAGATACATCTCTATATTATTATCACAGCAGTTTAGCTTAAATGGTTTTTATATTTTAGTACAGACAAGATGCATTTTACATTTAAGTCAATCAGTCAAATAAAATCATTGTCTGTACAATTTTTATATTTAACGTAATTACATTAGTTAACTTATTAGAAATATTATTGATATAAAATACATAAATAAATTCATATGGGATTATTTTGACTCTGTGGAACCTTCAAGGAAGAAGTGAAATAAGCTAGGATGCTGGCAAATTTATATAGCTGGGGTAATTTTTTTAAAATCACAGGAATGAGTAAATTTTAAAAATATTAGAGACTACGAGTAAGTCATATTTTAAAATACGATTTTATATAAAAAAAAAATCATGTTTTAAAACATCACTTTTCAACGTCGTAATTTTTGTTAAAGGAAATATAACATACTTGAAGTCGTGATAAAGTTGTGTTTTGAACATGATTTCAATATTTTTTTTTGAAAAAAATTATACTTTTAAAGTTGTATTTTAAAACATAATTCCATAATAAAGTTGTGTTTTAAAATACAGGATTTATTCCTATCCTGTGATATTTCTTAAATCTACTCAATCATGTAATTTTTTTTTTAAAAAAATTATCCATACAAATTGTATATCAGAATTAAAATTATTTAAATCGAATTGCTTTCGAATATGTGAATTAAAAAACATCATTGTTTTAATATAATCATTTCATCATATATATCTATTATAATTTTTTCAATTTTTTTCTTTTTTTTCTAATATTTTTAAATTCTCATTTTTTTTACTTTACAAATTCTAAAAAAAGAGTAGAAAATAGATTTGGATACCGAGCAGTCATGTAAATTTGCCCGAGCGTGTGATAGAATAACCCCCAGCGAGTATAAGTGAATCGACGCTTCTTTCTTACCTAATTAAGCGTTGCCCTTCATTCAGGGTTTCAAGGAATCTCTAACTTATTTGCCTTTATTTCATTGGATTCAACTCAATCTTAAAAATTAATTTAAGCGCCTCACTTATATATTTTAACGTGAAATTACCATGGATCGATGTAAGACTTGAATTATTTTCAAGATATAATTACGGTTAAATTAATACAAAATTAATTAATTTTTTCACAGGAAAATCCTCTGATAATCAATTATTTTTTTTCTAGTTGGGAAACTAGCAGAGATAAAGTCACATTCCATAGCCATCACAATCACAAGCAAATGGGAGAGAGGGAGACTTCAACACAGAGACTACCATTATATTCTAATCGAATTCTATTGTATTTTTCTAATAAATATGTTCTGTAACTTTTTCTAGCTGGAAGGCTTGGTTACTTCTCAAATAATTTTATCATCAAAATTTGTAATGCTAATTTTCTATCTAGATTACATATATTATTCTAAAGATAATTTTATTTAAATCGAATGATTATTAGTCTAAGGTACACTAATTTTCACTCTATTAATTACTACCATCAGTTTTCATTTATTTATTTTATCCTAACTGAGATCAATCTCAAGTACTACTAATTCATGTAATAATGTATTTATTTATCTTAAACTAACATAGTGAGAAGTGACTTTATGTTTACTCACATTGTTGTTGGCAAGTTCGACGGAATTTACTACACGTGTAGTCCCCCACACTGCTGTGCGCTCCTCGTCGAATCTTGTCCCACCAATCTCTCTCTCTCTCTCTCTCTCTTCATTTTCTCTTCACTCTTCACCTATTTTTCCCCAAATTGTACGCACCAAACTCACACAGATACGAGGTTAGTTTCTTTAATCCAACTTTGGTATTCTATGTTTCTGTCTCCCCTTCAATTTTTTCCTTCATTTACCTATGTAACTTGCTATTCAATTGAAACCCATTTGTGAATTCTTCTCTATTTGAATGGTTTTTGCTCAGATCCCGTCATAATGGCCTGTGATTGGTTCTTGTGTGATGTTGTTGTTGTGGGTCGTTGGTTTCATCGTTTGTTTTCAATACTACAATGATTTGGGTCATGGCTCATGAGACTTGCATTTCATTCTTTGTCCAAGTCCTCGAGATTCAAATTAAGTGTTCATTTTCAAACTTTGTTTTGGGGTTTGTGTTTTGTGTTATTTGGATGTGAGGGGCTTTTAGGAATGAGGAATTGTAGATTTGTGAATGAAGAGTTGGGCTGTGGAGCAAGTAAAAGTGCGGGAATCAACATGGTGTTGTATTATGATTGATTGATAACCTTGTCCCTAAGTATGTGGTGAGAGGCCTGATCCCGAGGATTTTGTATTTAGAAAAATATCTGTTGAGAGAGGTGAACCCTTAAATGAATCTTAGTACTTGAGGGATTAGCCCTGGCTCCGAACGGGAAGATACCTGAGTGCAACCAAAAAAAGAAAAAGGAAGAGTAAAAGTGTGGGAAGAACAAAAAGAGGAGAAAAATAGATTGAGGGCATCTTGGTTTGTTAGAACTTAACTGCAAGAATTATGGAGTAATTGATGTTGTTTTGCATGTACTGGAAGAAAAAGAAGGTAGTGATTAGATTTAATTTTTAATAGACATATGATTGATTTCTGATATGCTCAAGTTTGAGATTTCTTTCTTTCTTTTTTTTTTGCTTGAATTATGAGTAACCTACAAGCTTGGTCCAATCATGCAACTAATTTTTGGCTCATCAATCTTTAAGCTTGACCCTTTTCAGAAACCTTTGCGAATGATTAACCTTTTGGTTGCTACTTTTCATCCAACCTATTTGAATGTGACCTATATATGTATGCATTGGAGGTTTCCAACTTTTTAAGATAGAAATGTATCTGAAATCTCTAAATACATGAGCTGCAGAAGAGGAAAAATATGCTGAAAAATCTTGTAATTGTGAATACCTGACTTTGTGAGAAAAATAGCATGGCAGAATCTGAGTCCATGATTTATCATCCTGTATTGATGGTCTTCTAGTTTGAGGCAGTGGAAGCTGAGGGTTGGGTTTGGAAAAGACTGTCTTTATTTACTTTTTTAAAATCTCGAAATATTTTACTTCAATTTCCAGACATTAGGGCCCCAAGTGTGCCCTTTGACACAATTAAATATGTGGTTCTGTAAGGGAAAAACATTCTGATGTTGATAATCATCATATTTGATGCTTCATTATTTTTCTATGTTGTGAGAAATATGCTTAGAAGATCAAATATTTCTTACTCACATAGTGCATTCTTTTGAGAAGGAAGTGTGAAAGTTGCTGATGGTTGCTAAAACAATAGAAATTAATCTCACATCAAACTCATGCTATTAGTGTGGTTGGTTGTCTTATTTTCATAATTAGAATGTTTTTAAGGTTATATCTTAGGGTTTAAATGTGATGCTTGCTTTAAATGGAGGACAGATAGGTATTAAGCAATGACAAAGGTGTAATAGTGTGATGGTTTTTGTAATAATCACTGTTGTAGATTATAGTGTCTGAGGTTTGTTGCTCAGTCTGTTTTCACTATTGGATTAGTTGTCCAATACCTAACCTAATTGACAATTAGCTCAAATCAAGAAAGATGGTTCAAAGTTAACAGTGTTAATTATAACACTCTTTCTTCCCATTCTCTAGGCACCAGATTTAGTCTGGTGTGAGAATCAATGCTCAGTAAAACCTTTAATAGTGTCTTTTGTTTCTCCCAAATCTTATTTCTGACACAACTTGTTGCTGAAGGTTGCAAGAATCACAATGAGTCTGGCATGTCTTGTGTGCCATAGTGTGGATAGTCCATCACCGTCACACTCTTTCAGGAGTTACTCTGTTTCAAGTGCAGAAAATGAAGGAAGATGTCATGCTGTTGCAACCTGCTTAACCAGGAAATTATCTCTTCCACCCTCTACATTTCACTCTTTTCTTGCACCATCATCATCCTCCAAAGTGACCCCACAACCTACTGGTTCAAGTAACAACTTGATACCTGGTACACCGCGGCTTGTACGAAGCCGTGCCGTGACAAGGGACAGAGTAAGAAACTGGAATTTTGATGAAATTGCAATGGAGTCCTAGTCTAAACTATAAGATAGAATAAGACTAGGGAATTTTCTTGTGGGATAGTTTATAGCATGTTATTGCTATTTTGCCCCTTTGAATTTTGTTATGGGTGCAATTTATCTCTTTCTCTAGTTTTCTAGTAAAAGAGTATGACATCTGTAGCCATGAAAAAATTCTACGGTGTGATTCTACTTTATTTGGCATTTTCCTTTTGATTCACGACCGGCTAAAACTAAAAAAATTGGTCTAATTATAAAAGGGATACTTATGTCAAGTGTCAAGGTTGACTTAAAATGAATTCACTAACTCATTTCCAGTTTTCCACCACTTTTTCATCACTCTAAATTCACATCTCTCTCGTTGTGGTGCGTTATCATTCTTTCTATAGAGGAGTTCGTGAACTATTCATGTAAATATTCTTTCAAAATGTAAGATGCAATTTCAAGAGCACACAAAGTTTATAGAAATTATTTTGTCATGACTTCCGTGTTCTTTATGTCTCAAAAAAGATTAATCTCTATTTGTCCCCTGAAGAAACTCTTAATGCACATTAAAAGCAATGTAAGTTGTAATGTAATGAGAATATTAGATTGTAGTCGTGGTGCAAATTTTTTTAACACATTTTAATTTAATATTCTGTTAAATTAGTGAGACCTGTTAGATAAGGACTGAAACTCACTAGTATTCTGCAAATTTGAATGAACTTTATTTAATATTAAATAGTGTAGTATGTTAAAAAAATACATTATCCAAATAGTTTTATTAATAAGTCTGGCATTTTAATTGCATTATTTTAGTTTTGGAATTTTAAAACTCTGTTTTGATTTATTCTATTAATCCGCACAATATTAAGGAATTTTAAAATTATTTCCTGGTCATTTTACTTTATTAAGTCAACTTCTAAAATGAAGATAAACTTAGTGCAATGTCTTTAGAAAGATTGGTGGTTGTTCTGTCTCATTCTCACAGAAGAAAATAAGTTTGTGGAAAAGTTGGCAAATTCCTTGAAGTTTGTCTCTTGCTAGAAAGTGAAAGAAATCTGATGATTTTGTGGGGGCGTGGTAGATTTTTGCTTTTTAGGCCTGACCCCATTTTTCTGCCTAGTGTCTTCTCCTAGTTTTTTTTTTTTTTTTGAGATATGTCTTCTCCTAGTTTCAGTTGCAGTTATGATAATAGTGGAATAATTAATGATAAATCTTCCCACTACTTAAAAAATATAAAACGCATTCAATACTTATCATTTAAAGGAAATAAGAGAACGTTAGTGTTAGTGCTTCTCTAAAAAAATGAACGTTAATGCTATAAAAAGTATGAAAAGGAATGACATGAACATAGTACAAAAATGTGTCCAAGTATCATTAGTTGAATGTTAATTAGATTAAAAAAATAAAAATAAAAACCTTTTGACAGAAATCAAAGGCAATTATAAGTTATAATTTTTATCTAGGGTTAAGGAATTCATACTATTTTAATATGACATTAAGGATTTAGAATTATGATCATGAAATACCTACGGATCACCAAATTTAGAGTCAAGGACAAACAAGTGTGAGTCAAGTTAATGTCATTACAATGAATGGAGACAGAATGAAGCAGTAATTAAGTATTTATGACAGAAGTAGTGGACATCATGTGTAGCGTGACATATTTTTGGTTTGAGGAGCTGTGTGACAACTAAGGTCACGTGATGTCAAAACAACTTTACACATTTGATATATGCTATGTGAAATATAGAACTGAGTTTTAAGGATTGTTAATATGTGAAATATAGAACAGGTTTAATTAGGGTCTTGTCGCTATGTTGCTTGATCATTAATGGAGGGATGGATCGATGGACTCACATGATAATAGGAATTAGGAAGGAGAGTTGAAAATCTGAAGAGAAAAAAGAGGCTTTCACCTAAATAAATTAGTTTTCGTGCATTATATTGATATTCTAAAATTTAATTGATTTGGTTCATGTGTACAAAAAAAGCTACTTAGCGCATTTGGTGTTTAAAGGAAAATTAATAATCACATATAGTCTCACAAGATTATTTTTGTTGGAAATGTTAATCTCTCCATCAATACAGAAAGCTTAGAGACAGAGAGAAGTAAAACAAGAACGAAAGCCAAAATCCCAATTCTAAATCACAATTGTTTTATGCATTCCTCCAAATCCCACACGAATCCTAATCCCAAATGATTAACTCTTGAGGGAGGGAAATTGTGAAACCCACCGACACTAGAGGTATATATTACTATCGTTTTGTGTTGTTATAGTCCCAAAGTCCTTTACTCATCCTTAATAGAAAACTAATTTTCTGTCTAACGTGGTCCCTTTATAAGTTTGAATAAAATGTGATCATAACTAGGTGAGGTAAGTTGGACCCTAAGATATATGTGATAATTCATAGATAATGAGATTTGAGGCGTGCATGGAGTGATTTACAAATTCTTCATGGCAGCAATTACTGCTACGTTTGTCCATAATTTTTTACAATATCAAGAATCACAACGAAATCATAATGAAATCTATAAGGTGTTTGGGTTCCACTTCTTGGAATATAATTACAGCCACATTTCTCCACAATTTTTCATAATTTCAAACATCACTATAAAATTACAACTGTTCTGCAATTGGATTCCACACCAGATATATGATTTTCACGTTTACTAAAAAGCTGACAGTTATTGGGGTTTCTTACTCAATGGTTTTCATACACACAATTAATACCTTGTTAAGCACTTTTACTTGGAAAAGGGTAGCAACAATGTACTTTTACTTTCAGGGTGTTCCTTTAATACCTTGCTATTTATGGAACTAGTTTGAGAAATGAGTAACAACAATGGAATGAAACCCAAGGTTTAAATACAAACGAGAGAAATATTATAAAATGGTGATATAATCTGTTCTCATCTAGAACTCGAATGGGGATCAAATTACAACAAATCAGATATTTTAGTTTTTTTTTTCTTTCAAAGAAAACCAATAAGTCTCAATCCCCTAACAAATAGCAGACCCTCTGTCGTTTTCTTTGGATTAAGATCCTCTAGTGTTTAGTTTTGAATCGATCATGTTATGAGAGAGACAAACACACACAAAACACTTGGATTCATTAATACCACCCATTGTTTCTGTTGGGTCCATTAATTTTATTTTTGTATTTTTCTCTCATAACATAACATTATTATATTATTTGTCAACACAAGAGGATCAAATCCTTTATAGTGATCCCTTGGATGTGTTAACTAAAATTCTTATACAAGAAGTCAGGTTATATAGTTAGGTATGTTTGGACTTTTAGGAGAAGAAAAAAAAAGAAAAAATGAAATGAGATTCTTCATTAGTTAAAATTAGCTTCTGGATAAGTTAATTTGTATAAGCTCTCTTATGTTTTAGAGAAGCTATATGGGGAACCAGAAGGTTTTTCAAGTTTTAGAGTAGAAAGGATCTCTCTGCAGCAAGAAGGGGTAGCCAATGCCTCTTCTCTTGGAAGGAAACACAACAAACAATATACTCACAAAGAAACCAACCACAAGGGGGAGAGTGTTGGTCACCTTTCTAGGCAATGCTGGGTAGTAACACTTGACAACATCTTGATGCAATCCTGCAAAAGCAAGAAAAGAGACCAAAGACAATGATGCATAGAAAAGATCACTCCATCTGAGTCTATAATCTGACGGCATGCGCGGCTTCTTCTTGCCACCATTGAAAGTCCATATCCCTCTGAATGTTACCACTCCATAGTACAACCTTCCAGTGGCACTTCTGAAGCTATCAGTTAAGGTGAAGAAAACACATGACACTGCCAAAAGGGTCAAAAAGGTTCCCATCAACCAACGGTTCAAAGTGTTGCATTCACCATCATCTGTGAGGAGAGGTGCAAAAATGCTGAAGGCAAGGATTGTCACTGTTGGCAAGAGCACATTGAGCCTAGCAGTGCCACTTAGTATTGCATTGATGACATAGAAATAGTAGGATTCATCAATGTCATAGTCATCAAGATCGTAGTAATCATCCTCATTCTGTTGCTGCTGTTGATCATCGCAGGGGAGAATCAATTCTTGAGTACTAGTTGAGTTGCTCATCTCCAACCAACTACAAGGTTTATTTGGATTTGGAAGAGGGGATTTTGTGGTGGTCTTGAAGTTTGTTGATGTGGAATTATAAGGACAGCTTTCAATGTAAAGAAAACAACCTTTGCTTTGGTTTTGGTTCCTTCCTTTGTAAATGAAAATTCTTGAAGGAATATGTTTTTCCCTTCTCTAGCAATGTTTTTGTGTCAGCATTTGCTTTCAAGTTGGGAAATCTTTATACTTTGCCATGCTTCTACTTTCCAGAAGAAACCCTCTGTCCAACAAGCTTTGTAAAATTAATTCAACATCGTCTTATAGAAGTAGAACCCTTTTATTTCAGTTCACATTTTTTTGAGTTATATTATACCTTCCTTTACACCTGTTGAGAAACAATCATTTTTGCTTTCTCTTTTGTTTGGAAAACGGTTATTTCACACTACTTTTTTAATACATATTCTCTTTATACTTCTTAAATAAATGTCAAATCGTAACAGAGAATATCAGCTGACTTCTTCAACAGATGTATAACGAAAAGAAACATAATAATTCAGGTAAGCAAGTAAATGGAATATGTCTCCAATAAATTTATGCCATTTAACAATCGTTTGTATTTGTAAAATATATTTCGTACTGATTATCATTTACCTTTTAATGACACAAGAGAGAAGCACAACAAGGACCAAATTTGTTAGGATAAGTCTACCACTAAAAGAAAAATTTCTCGCATTCCAATTACTTAACCTCTGATTAGCTTTGTTAGAATGTCTTGGTATGTTCTTATGTTCACTCTGGTAATGGAGAGGAACATCCAAATATTTCTCAAAATCTTCAATACCTTAAAATCCCAAGGCTTTGCTAATTTGTTGTTGCACTTGCTAATTACATTAGAAGAGAAGAAAATAATCATTTTTACATTAGGAGAGGAACATCCAAATATTTCTCCAAATCTTCAATACCTTAAAATTCTGGAATGGGAGACATATTTCACTTGCTTACCTGAATTATTATGTTACACTGAGATTGGTTACCTTAAGTTCGTCTAAATTCGTGCTGATTAGTTTCGTACTAATTAGCACTTCTTGTCATTAAAATCCACCCTATGGCTTGGAAGAATAGCTATCAACCTTAAGATAGTAGTGGTCTTGGTTTAAGATCGGTTAGAGCAAGTCAATAAACTTTTATGATAAAAGCGGGTTGAAACCTATGTATTAGATCAAATGACTTGTGGGAATGTACTTGATGAAATGACTTTTGAATGGATCATTGGTGCCCTATGTTAGAAGCTTGAATGCTATTGCTACGTATCTTATTCTCACCATAGTTAAAAAATTCGGTTCGATCCGACCAGTCAGACCGATCCAACCGAAACCAAGTGGTATAATTGGGTTGATTTAGTTATTGGACCGGCCATATATCTAGTCCCATTGGACCCGACCGATTTGGAGTAAACCTGGTAACCCAGTCTGGTTTTTAAAATCAGTTTCACATAAAAGAAAAATAAAAAAATGCTCCAAAACACTTCAAAAAAAAAATCCTAGACTTGTATAATTGTGTTATTGAATATTATTTGTAGACTTATGTTATCAATTTTAATATTTCAATTGTTATTTTAGATTTTGGAGTATGAATAAATTTTTCTTAATCAAATAATGTTAGTTATATACTTATATATAATAGATACATGTATAATTTTAAATTTTTTAATATATATTAAATTGGGTCAATTATTGACATACCGATTGGACCAGTAACCAATCGACCCATTACCAAACCAGACCTGATTTGATAACTTTGATTCTAACAACACAAGATTTATATAAAAGAGTTGTTGACTATACATCTTCTAGTGGATTTTGGGACCTAATCAATTAATTCCTCAAGTTGTGCAAACTAAAATGTGATCCATAAACGCTGGGATCTGCGGATGGAGAATGTTCTGTTCGTTCAGCAAACAATGCCTTGATGCACGGGGAATTCCATAATAAGTGCAAGATCTTGAAAATCATTTGGAATTTCTCAGGATCGTGAGATAATAAAAGCTTGCTATGGAGAGTGTTCGGCAAAGCTATTTTTACAAATTATCAACGCAAAAATCATCATTTAACTAATGATTCTTCGTGTCTTCCTTGCAGGCACCCTGAAGAATATGTTGACTAGGCATTAGCCACATATATGTAAGTCACTTTAGAAGTTGTTTTTTAGCAGAACCATTTCGCATAATAATTACTATTTGTATATGTAGAACTTTTAACATTCAACTGTTAAATTTGCGTAAATTAAGTTTATAATTTTTTATAAAGTCTAACTATAGAAAAATATATTATTTGCGCTTTTAATTATCTTTACAATTTTTTATTTGGTTATTCATTAAAAAATTCAAATGAATGTATAATATGTTTCTAAAATATAAGTAATTGTCAACTAATAAGATTTTTTTTACTGTGCATATGATTATAAAGGAGTACCTTAATCGGTTACCGATATTTTTAAACTTCTCTGAGAAATCCACGGACACTCGTAAGTAAATTATATCTTCATAACAATGATTACACCGGTTAAAATTCAAAATCTCAATTACGTATATAAGAAATCTAAATTCCAACCAATTGAACTGTTGGTGTCAACTTATAATATTATCTAACTACAAATATTCAATTTATTTAAACTTTGGTGTATATAATCGTTAACATAATATCAAAATATTCATTAGTTAAATCATTAAAATTTAATATATACGTGAATTATTGAGTGGAGTAACTTGATATCTGTACATAGGTTCTAAGTCATGTTCGGCCTAACCTTTTTTGGGCTTAAAAATCTGAAATATAAATTAAATTTAAAGAAAAAGGGTAAATATTTTAAATGTCAAAATTTTATTTTACTATGTTATTTACTCATTTCATTGTAATATTTTTTTACATGTAGTAAAACATTTAAAGGTTTTAATTTTAAAAATATAAAAAATTCCATTAATAAAAAAATAATTTAAAAGATGGTTTACAAATATTTTATCATATAAAATGTTAATTAAATAAATTTAAGTACGAATTATAAAAGATAAGATATTGAAAAACTTCTATTTTATTGTCCAATAATATATTTAGAAGATAAAAAATTGAAATCTTAACTAAATTTAAAGAATAGAATTAATAATATTTTCAAAATATTAAAAATTTATTTAACTATAGTATTTACTCCATTCAGTTAAAGAAAAGTCACACTTTAATATTTTCCAATTGTAAATCATTTAAGTATAAATTACCTTTACTATACAATAAAATTGGTAACTTCTAAGAATCTAATCTAATAATTAGATTAAAAGTGATCCCTAATATATTTTTAAATTTTTTAATATTGATAGTTTTTAATTAACTGAGAGTATAACTTGCTGCAAATTAAATTGAACAGATAATTAAACACATAACCCACGGGGACTGAACAGTTCAAAAACAATAAAAACAAGAAGAAGAAAAAAATAATAAAATTGAGAGTCCAGTTTCATCGATCCTTCTTCGTTAAGGAAGAGCCAGAGGGTACACCACATATAATCTATTTTTCTTTCTCTATTTTTCATTGTCATTGATGCACACTTACCCCACCGTTCTAATTTTTCTTTGTTCTGTTTAAATAAAAAAAGAAAATTTAAACCTTAAATTTCCTAGCTGTCTTCAATATCGTGAAACTCACTCTTCAATCATCGATTTTTTGGTTTCTGGGTTTTTGTTTTCCTGTGATTTAGGGTCTGATTCTGATCGAAACCCGCGCCATGGCCATGTTCGATTCCATCTTCAACAAAGGCTTTAAGGCTGCCAAATGGTACTGTTTGTTTATTTTGTTTGATTTTTTTGTATATAATCTGGGGTTTAATTTTTCTTCTTGCAATTGTGTATTTTGTATGCTTTGAAATGAATTTAATAGCTGAATTTAATACTGTGCATCAATTGGCCTTGTTGAACTATTTGGGATGGTTCGTGCTGAATTTTCCCTTTTCTTTATTTGCTAAGTTACTGGGTGTTTTTTTAGTTCAATTGTTCATATATGAATTGTGAGGACTGTGTTTCAGTTTGATTTAAACAATATATTTATTGCAATAGCTCATCTGGACAATTGTTCTTATTTTGGTGTTTCTTTTATATTATTATTATTATTATTATTATTATTATTATTATTATTATTATTATTTCTTGGGTTGTTTAATTTATCTATAAGTGATTTGTTTACCAATGTTCATACTTTCAGTAAAACACTGCTGAAGTTGACAATTCCACGTATAAAGCTTCTAAGAAACAGAAGAGAGATTCAGTTGAAAAACATGCGGCGTGAGATTGCCAAGCTGCTTGAGACTGGCCAAGAAGCCACGGCTCGAATTAGGGTATACATGATTTCCATACAGTCAAGGTTTTAAATTGCGGTTGCGGTTTCATCGTGTCACTTGATATTGTGCTCGCATTGCAGTTGTGGACCCTAAAAAGAACTTGACATTGTAGCCAAAATCATGGTTGCAGGCCGTTTTTAAAACCTTGCATATGATGTTTAGTGCTGCAACTTTTCTATTTGAGAATTTTATACCAATGGCTTAGGACATAAAGAAAATTCTTTTGGTAATTTTTCTTTGGTAGCACAGTTGCTGATGTGGTCATCTGTGCAGGTAGAACATATTATAAGAGAGGAGAACATGATGGCTGCTCAAGAAATCATTGAACTCTTTTGCGAACTTATTGCGGTCCGCCTTCCAATAATTGAATCTCAAAGGTAATCTAGAGATGAAAAGGAAATCTGGTTGACTGGCTTAGAGTCTGTCTTAATTTGTGTGATATGCCAATGTGAATTTTGCATTCAGGATAGTCATTTGTAAATCTTGTGTTAATGAAAGTGTAGGTATGTTTTTCAGCTGAATTTCACAAAAATGTTAACCATGTTCTACAAATCTGACTAACCAGTAACTGGGAAGGATCAATTTGTTTTGTAGGCAGGACCTAAACAATGTATTTGCCACTTTGTTTGAAGGAGTTTTTGGTGGTAACTAAGAAGTGATGAAGAGTATTTTCAGCACATTGTTTCAATCTCTCTCAATTATATTTCATTGTCATTGCACAAATTCTTAATTCATCTAGCATGAGAGTTTGACCCTTGATTTGGTGAAAATTATTGAAATGTTCAAGCAATGTTTGGCTACTTGTTCTTGAACATTGAATTTGTGCAAATGTGCAATGTGATTTAAAACTAGTTTGAACAATTTTCTCAATAAGCACTTATAGGTTAAGAAAATAAAATGAATTGAGGAGGGAAATTGAATCAAACTTCTCTCAAGTTAAAATTAGTTTATACATCTCAAGTTTTTCAGAAGCTCTCTCATCTAACTCTTTGCAACCCTATAAATTATAAGGGTTTTTTTGTAAGCTAGAAATCAAATACATATCTCAATTGAAAAGCTCTTTTAAGCTAGAAGCCAAACTAAATTGGATCTTTGTTAGTGGCAATTTGATTAAATTGGTAAATGCTTGGGGCATAATTTTGTAATTACAGTGTTTGGGCAGTGAAGTGATGACACACAAATGAAAAATCTATTGGAAACTATAAAATGAGTGATGCTCTTCTCTTTGGTGTTTGGGCAGTGAAGTGCCAACAAAAAGGAAATTCTAGATAGCATAATAATTGTTGTTTCACTATACTCAAATTTTTATGCATGTCGTCCTTCTGCTCCTTATTCTTTTGAATGAAGTAATAAGGAAGTCAAACATGGAAAGAAAATCTCCATTGTTAAGAAACATGCATATGCTTTGTCATTGACTGAATATTCAGTACTTGTACATTGTTAGAGTACCAGGTCAAATTCTACCTCAAAATAATATATATTGAAATTGAAGTGATGTCTATATTGATAACCATTGGGAAGTTTTTGCAAAAGTAAAAAAAACAACTTGCATTTAACTATTTTGTCAAGTAAGTTATATTGGGCTGAACTCAAATCCACTCCTTAATAGTTGTCAATGCTATTCTAACTTCATATAGTTTGTATTATTTGCTATTAGTATCGTTGGACAGACTAAAATTTTGTTCATCATTATCTTTTTGATAGCATGAAAAGTTCAAAAAAGTGTGTAATGGATTTTTAACATTGTTTAGGTCATTCTTGTAACCAAAGTATAAAATGTCAACCATTATTCTCTAATTATGTATCTATGTTCTCAATATTGTTCAGGGAATGCCCCCTTGACTTGAAGGAAGCCATATCCAGTGTATGTTTTGCTGCACCAAGGTGTGCAGATTTGCCTGAGTTGTTGCAGGTTCAGATGCTATTTGCTGCCAAATATGGGAAGGAATTTTTATCTGCTGCAACTGAGCTCAGGCCAGACTGTGGTGTTAATCGCCAGGTTCATGAAATTTTCATGCTATACAACCTTTTCCTTTTCTTTTTTGATAAAACATTTTCTACAAAAAGCCATTTTCTCGTTTGACATTCTCCATGTAAATTTCAATTGCAGTTAATAGAGCTGCTTTCAATTCGTGCTCCTTCACCAGAAAAGAAACTGAACCTTCTAAAAGAAATTGCTGTTGAGCATGATTTAGATTGGGATCCAGAAGCTTCAGAAACTGAGTTCTTTAAAAAGCATGAAGATTTATTGGTAAGTGTTAGGCTGTAGTGACTAACTAGAAGGGACAAAAATGGCAATAATACGGTAAATTCTTTCTTTCACACACCATTATCTTACTTTACACATGCTTTCCTTGTCAGAATGGCCCCACCCAATTCGTTAGTGGATCTAAGTTGCCCCTTCCTGACGAAAAACACAATGAAGAGATATACTCCACTCATGATACACCCAATAAAGAACAAGCTGATTCTGATTCTGATTCTGATACATTAGAATTTCCTGAAGTTCCTAAGGTATCAGTCCAGCCAAATGCAAATGTTGCCACAGCTCCAGAAATGGTTACACATTTGACTATGGAACCCCTTGATGTTGATCTTGATTCACCAAGACATTCTGGAGATTTTTCAGATCTGAAGCAGGAGCAAGTTGAAGATAGATCAACAGTTCACAAAGATGAACCTCACACTTCAATCGGCAAAATGGAGAATAAACAGTATTTGCCGTTCATCTCCCCTCCTTCTGTATCATCTGGATCGTTTTTTGCAAGACATAGTGACTCACCTCCCTCCTTCTCAAGCACAAAGTCGGAAGGCAATGTGGACTTACAGGATGTGTTGGCTGCCGCCCATGCTGCTGCTGAAACTGCTGAACGTGCAGCAGCGGCAGCTCGCAACATGGCCAGCCTCGCTCAAGTCCGAATTAATGAGCTGACGAAGAAGAAAAGTACTGAACATGTGCCCGACAGCAGCAGCTCTGAGAACCCATTTTATGCTGGTGGTGGTAATGAATCTCCAACAATAGAAAAGCATTTCACTGATCAAATTCCTGCAGGTAACTCTGATGCCCTTAATAGAAACAATGTTGAACATCACCTGGATCATCATGCTTCCCCAGGCTCTCATTCATCAAGTTTTCCTTCCTTTGACACGCTCAAGGAAGATTTTGCTTCTTCCCTACCCAATGATCATCATGTATTGAATGACAAGTCCTCGAGTCACCAGCCAAAGAGATTACCTTCAATGGATGATGACACATATTTCTCGTACCCCAACTTATTTACCTCTCAAAACTCTAATGTGGGATCTCAGGCTCATTCAGATAATAGCCGTTCCCCTCATGATCTGTGATGCAGAATTATCATCCGGCCACACATTTCCTTGAGAGTCTCAAGTCTTGCTTATGTGTGTTTTATACTTCTGCAGTCAGTACTTTATTTTTGTTTTATTTTCAAAGAGCATGCAATCCCTGGCTTTGTTGTCTACATAGTAAATACTAAAGGCTGGATTTGCATAATGATGGGCACTGCCACTATGTAATTGCTTTGGTTCAGAAGCGTTACTGTTTGTGGCAGGGGCTGCAATGAGTGTAGAAATCTTATAGTGTTGGAATAAAAGCATTCAGCTTCATTTTTCTTTATATATTTTTTTTGTTTCAAGGACAGCAAGACAGCAGATACACGAGTTAGACAACCGGTGGATATTAGACATTTAATGCTTTCAGAACTTCATTTTGTAATTATTGTTATATTGTGGAATATATCACTTCATAGATTTTTTTTCATGGATAATGATAGTGCACATCCTTTTTCTATCTATTTTCGTAGTTAAAGTTTTGTGCCCATACAAATGAGACATCCTTGTGATAAATTATTTTGAAAAGAAAATACTTCTCTTCTCTCCAATCCGAATGACCAAACTATTAATTATGTTATATTATATTATAATCATGTATAAACTAAAATATAGGCTGCATTACAATAGAATGCAAGGTACTTGCACAAACTATCTGATGTCTATATACATTTTGGGCCACTGGAAAATAGTTACCGCAGATTCAAGGTTATTGATGTATATATGCAATCGAGACCTTCCCAAAATATTTATAACATAAACAAGGTGTTGTCTAATAGTGGAAGTATGTTAAAAGCTTGGTTGAACTGATTAGAAGGCTAAAAATGAGTTAAGCACAAATAATTTAATATACGATGTGGATTATGTTCTAAATCTTAGGATCAATTTTAATTTAATTTAGTCTTGTTCAATAATTAGGTCGCTCATTTTTCATTATTATTATGTATCATTAATTTGATTTTTGTTTACAGAGTTAGATTCACATATTAAGAAATAAGAAATATAAGAGAGTTTTTACTGTATCCCCGTTAATTGGGTCCGGGGTGGGAGGGGTATTGGTATGGTTGATTTTCAACCAATAGATATTTGTGATGAATTTTGTCAAGTTATAAATATATTAAGATGCCATCATATGATACTAATACATCGGATTACATTATAACTTCACAATTAAAATATGTTTAACCGAGAATGTTAATAGAGTGGGCAACCTTTTAAGAAAACTGCGTTGCACCCCTTTTACTTATAAAAAGAAGTTATGAATATATTAAATATTAATACATAATATATTAAAGTAGGAGTATGGTAATGTTAAAATATGATAGCAAATTAATATATTTATATAAAGTAATTATATTTTTTTTAAAAAGGAAAATAATCATATATATTGGTTTACACATTACTCTTTTTTTTTTTTAATAATAATCACATTAAAATTTAAATCTAAAACTTCATGCATATTACTCCAAGTGATTCTACACTACTCCTTATTTAACCTTCCTTATACTTCATTGTCCTGGGTGTCAAGTTAATATACAAGAAGTGAAGTGTCAATGTAAAGTTTTTAAAAGTTAAAGAGATTCAGTAGAATTTATCTAATATATAAGTGTTGTTTTCAAATATTAAGGAGTTGTGGGGTGCGAGCGTGATTTTCTCGTTATAAAAATAAGAAGGAAGAGTGATTCAAATCTGAAGCTGAACCCTAACTAGCTGAGCAGACGGAGGAGAACTCGACTGAAGCTGCCTCTGCGACGCCGTTTCGATTCAGCCTCAGACATTTCTGTAAGTTCATCGTTTCACACTTTACACAAATACCCTATTCTTCGCATACTTCGTCGCTGCAACCCCGAACAACGATAACCTAATCAATTTGGCTTCGCCCCCTCTTTTTCTCTTCACAAACAATAACAATTCACGTGTGATTGATTTCTCCAGTGTTTTACGAGTTTCAAAGATGCTCGCTACCGTAGAACTGATTCTGAGAACCACGTTTTTTTGTTCTTGTCACGAATTGTTTCAGATAAATTAAAACAGTGAACGAATAATTTCTGTAAGTTTAATAGTGGGTTTGTGAGAGAGAAAAAAAATACATTTTGTAAGAATTTGGCTCGTTTAGGTGCCAGTTTGTCATTTTTTGAAATAGAGAATCGGTAAATGGGTTTTGAGAGAATTCTGTAACTATGTGTGTAGATCCCTTTTTTTTTTTTTTTTTAATTTTCTTGAGTCAAGGGCCTGTAATTCATAATGCTTAAAATATAGCCAAAGTGATGAATACAGGTATATGGTATTGAAATTTTCTGAGACTTTAAGGAGAGTTATAATATATGTCATCTATTGGTGTTGGTAACGAGAAATTACATAGAATTAGACTATTAGTATTATGCTATTAGACTATTAGTAAGTCTATTGCGAAGGCACAAAACACAGTATCGATCACATTGGATTTTCTTTTTTTAAAGACTTAAGGCTTTCAAAGGATCAAACCACTAGTACTCCTATGTTTTCCGTGGGTAGACTTTAAAATTCCTTAAGAAGATAAGAGAAACACATAACAAATGGGTGATGTAGTGCATGAGGTTTGAACCTAGTGGGGGCTGGGGAGGGTTCGATGTATTCAGCCTTTCCCTAGCACATGGAGAGGATAGTTCTAGGACAGATAAGAAGAAAAAAGACAGTGGCATTGCAGTAGAGATTGAAGAACAAATTTGAAAATAGCCTTGTACTTAGTGTAGTTTCATTCACTTTCACAATGGCACCAAAACCTAACAATTTCTAGTGGTGATGAGGTTTGTAGTATCATTTATCAAAAGCCCAGGTTAGCAATGCAAAACAGTGAAAGTGTCTGCTTGCTGCTGTAGGTTGCAGTCATGGTGCAAGAAAATGGCAAGAGGAAGAAACCAAACATTCTGGTGACTGGCACACCGGGGACAGGAAAGACAACTGTGTGCACTGCTCTAGCTGAAGCCACCCAGCTCTGTCACATCAATGTCGGAGAATTAGTCAAAGAAAAGAACTTGCATGATGGATGGGATGATGAGCTTGATTGTTACCTTCTTAATGAAGACTTGGTAAGCTATCAATTTATATAATTTGGATCATTCCTATATGCTTGTGTTTGAGATTTAGCTCCTCTAAAGTAAAATGAGGAGATGTGTAAAATGAGCAAGTAAGAAAGAATATATACAATGTTGATTTAAAGTGAGTTAATTTTAGTCAAATGAATGATAGATACATCCTTACTTATTTTATTCATCTCAATTTATAATATCCAAATCCTTTTGTGCAACATATGAGTTCATTTTTGTTAGAAGTAGATCAATAGATTCCACACTATAACTAAATGATGATCCTTGTCAAAAGTTGAGGTGGTAGATTCATTGAGCACAGAATTGGAGACTATGTCATGGTTCCTTTCATTGATAGCAAATGTGCATGCTATTTAATGTTATATTTTCCCTGGATCAATTTTTACTATCTCTTTGAGATTACTAATATCGAGATTGGGAAAAGATTAGACTTCTCTGCACAACACTTTGATGAAAGTAACTTCCTGAAGTATAATCCCATTAGCTGTCCTTACCCCTTTCCCTCCTCCATTCTTCTTGATAAAAACTGTTGAACTTCCTGTGGTACAAACTGAATATAATTTTTCTTCTGAATTTTCCTTGAGTTTAGTTGTTTATGTAAACTATTGGTTATGTACATCTAGTTGTAATTTCTTAGGGCTCTTTGTTGACAAAAGAAAATGGAAGCTCCTCTCTTATCCAGTATTAAGAATCTACTTGTCCAATTATTTGTCAAGATATTTTACTTTGATGCTGAACTGCCACCTGGATTTGGTTTATGTTATGTTGGATTGCATGAAATAATTTTAATATTAATATTATCCTCATCATTGATACTTTTCTTGTCATCATGTGTATGTTGCCTGATTTATAGGTTTTATGTCTATTTTGCATGGTTTTTGTAGGTTTGTGATGAACTTGAGGATGTTATGGAAGAGGGGGGAAACATTGTGGACTACCATGGCTGTGATTTCTTTCCTGAGCGTTGGTTTGATTGCGTGGTTGTACTTCAAACTGATAACACCATTTTGTATGACCGTTTGAGTAGGAGGTACGGAAGACTCGTTCCTGTTATTGTTCATTAGTTTTGATACTCTATTATTGGTTTCATTATAAATTTTCCCCGTATATGTGACAGGGGGTACAAAGATTCAAAGCTTTCGAACAATATTGAATGTGAAATCTTCCAAGTTCTGCTTGAGGAGGCTAAAGAAAGTTACTCGGAGGAGAAAGTGATTGCAATGAAGAGTGATAATATAGAAGACGTTAGTAGAAATGTGGCAACTCTGACAGATTGGGTCAGAAATTGGTCTTTACCCTCACATTCTTAACAAAAAAAAATGAGTACTTTGTATATACCTTTCTGCTTGAGTATGGTGAAAGTATCACGATGAACTGCTACCTGAAGCAGATCTGCAGTGTGGTTGAATTCTCTTGCAAATTTTGGTGTGGCATGTATTTGTGGCATTTTATGTGATGGGTTTTAAATTTGACAATTGAAAGGTAACTTTTACCAAGTTGTGATAATGAGTTTCAAATAGTTAAGGGAAAAATTACCTTGTTAGATCTTGTTTAATAAACCTCCCTTTATATAGAGCTACCAAACTGTAGAAACATTATCCACCCTCTCGTATTTCATCCCTCCATCATCCATCCATCACTTTCTTTCGTAAAGCATACTGCATTTGTTACCTCTTTTACTTTTATTTGGCACATGTGACGAGAAAAAATATTAAAAAACTAGAAACATTGGAAAGCTACTACTTGCACATGTGAAGCTGATGAAGTAAGATGTTTGATTTGCATGTGGAAATCTGGTAATTCTTCTAAAAGAACTGATATTCACTTAATTTTTTTTCTCATTCTACAAAATTGATTTACATCCAATTTTTATAAGATTTAAAAAATAATTTAAAATCTTAAAAGAAGACAGTAAAAAATGAAAAAAAATCTTGAAAGTGATATAATACCACCGAATCTATAAAAAAATGTGACTAAGATCTTCGTTCTCAGGACCTCTTTATTTCTCCATCCTTGGAGAGCTTGATGTCAGGAATTTGAATTGAAAAACAAAACTTTTTTTTAGAAAACTTACTAGTGTATCAGTTTATCATCCTTTATTTTCAGTAAATACGAAGTAGATTTTAGTAATTGTTAGTTGTCGAAATCAAAATTATCATTTCTTCTATTTATTTATTTAAATTTGATTGATGATTGATTGATTAAACAAGTTACTAGTTAGAAGGCTGATTATTTTATTCCGGATTGAAAGTTAGTTCATTTTTTAAAACTTTGCTTAAAAAACAATAAATTTAATTTTGATACACTATTATCCCTCGTCAAAATTATAAAGCATAAATAGAATATTTTTTTTAAAAAAAAATATTATGAAAGATGGTGTACAGAGTTGAGCTGCAATTGCTTCATCTAAGTAAATTTTCACTTCATCAAACTACAGCAGATGATACACATTGTAATTTGTAACTCAAGAAAGCAATCCGTATGCACAAATGTAAATGAATACAATGCAATGGACTTGATTTACAGGAGAGACGTGTAATCAGGAAAGGACAAGAGTGAAAGAAAAATATTATAGCTGAAAAAAATGTCATAAATAATTCTATTTTTTCCCCTTTACCTTAATTACTATTGTGCCAAAGTCACCTTAGACCAGATAACTCAACTGCATGTAGATTTTCAGTAGAGTCAACAATCAAATCCGAAATGGGATGAGGAGTCAGAAATAAATTCTTATTATGATGGAGGAAACCAACTTACACAATTGACATAGAACTAAATGCTAAAAAAAAGAGATTTTAAAAGACATACAAATTGTCACACTAATTTAAAGTTTAAACTGACAACCTTGCTTTCTCTTTACCTATTAAAGAAACCAACAACTATTATTCTTGGAAGAATTAACATAGCATAATTTGGCTGTGGCACAGAACTTTTTACCCCATCAATTTATTGCAGCACAGCGGTGAGCCAATTCTTCCACAAATTCTGCAATATTTTTATCAGAATTTCCTCCCTCATCAACATAACTCTTGGCCAGATTCTTCCATTTGATGGCATTTTTCTTTATTTCATTTCCTTTTTCAGTCTCCAATATTTCCTTTATGCAATGTGTGATTGTTTCTCTTCTAACTATCTCTTTCTCATCAGCAACAGCTTTGACTCCAATTTTCCACACATCCTTTAGAAGTTTTGCATTTGTGATCTGGTCTGTCCACAGTGGCATTGCAATCACTGGAACTCCTAAGCTCAAAGCTTCCAATGTGGAGTTCCAACCACAGTGTGTGAGAAAACACCCCAAAGCCTCATGTGTTAGGACTTGTAGTTGGGGACACCATGAGACTATTAAACCCTTCTCTGATGTGTCAGCAAACTCCTTTGGAAGCTTTCCCTTATCACAATCTCTAATCACCCACATGAAATAACTTCCACTATCTCCCAAACCCCAAGCCAGTTCCTCAGTTTGCTCCTCATTAAGCCCTGCCATGCTCCCGAAAGAGACATACACAACTGACCCTTTTGGTTTTTCATCAAGCCATTTGATGCAAGCTTCTGAGTTTGGATTATACATGTTAACACCATAGTCCTTGTCATCTTGGAGTCTTTTGTCCAAGTAGATAGATGGCAGGCATGGTCCTATTGGCTTTAATGGCCAAATCTTCACCAGCCAATCCACAACCTACAATAAATTTCATTTCAAATTTCAATCATCAATATTATCCAACAAAATAACTAGGATAAAAATGTATTCTAGGTCTCTCTAATTTCAATCAAAATTGTTCTTAGTCGTTATACTTTAAAAATGATATTTTTGGTCTTTGAATTCTTTTTATAATTGATGATTTTTTTCTCTTTTTATGGAACTTAGGATACTAGGATGAGAGACAAAATCCATCAATTATAAATAAAAAAGAAGACCAGAATCATCCTGAAGTAATAGGAACTAGGACAAATTTTGACCAAAATTTGAGGGAAAAACTTTTTACCCAGATAACTACTGCTGTCTAATTCATTCCAACAAATAAGAACAAATCAAATTAATGAAGAGAATTTTCAGCTAGTCAAGTCACTTACCCCCTGCTCCAGTTCATAAAAACTGTTTGCAAGAACCCAATCTGCTTTATCAATGTTGACAAATTGATTCACAACTACATCAAAGTAGCCTGGATAGGACCCATATTTGTTCAAGAAAGATGGCAAGTCCCCAGCTGCAAGTTTTGGCAACCCTGGCAACAAATATTCTGCCTGTGTAAGAGGCAACTCTATCAACTTCTTATAAACATGGAAGTATATGTTGTTTGTTGTGCATGTCTGAGTGAAGAAAGTAGCACCAAGTAGCCCAAATTTCTTGGCAACATCAAGAACCCACGGCATGAAAGCATCATAGATAACACAATCTGGAGGGTGGCTTGACCCTGCAAGCTTCTGAACAAGCTCAGCAAAAGTTTGTGATCCAACCCTCCAAAAGGTCTCTATGTAAGCCTCAAGACTCTCTGCTGCTGCAAGCCCTCCATCATCATAGCCATCTGAGATGCTCTCAACTTCAATGGAAGTGAAGTTTTTGTTTCTCATGTTCTTCCAATTGGACACAACAGTTACAAGTGTTACCTTCACTCCTCTCTGCACCAAACGCTTGGAGAACTGAAGCATAGGATTGATGTGTCCTTGGGCTGGATAAGGTAGGACAAGACAGTGAGCTGCATGGTTTTTCCTTTGCTCTTTCATTTCTGACTCCAACGTTTGTTTACTCCTTCCCCACACTGCATATGTGTTCATTGCTTTCTGTTACATGTGTATAAATAGAAGAGAAATGCAATTTTTACACCAAAATCAACAACTAAGAGAAAGAAGGAGAAAAAAAATGTGATGTAATAAGTGATACAGTAAAAAAAAAAAATGATCAACATGAGTTGAGTCCAATAAAAGAATTTAGCCTCTTACAATCTGGGAATCAAGATTTAAATCTCTATTAGAAGATATATTAATATTTAGTATTTTATCTCCTTTAAATAATATTGTCTCCAAAAGCAAGAACATGTGAGAAATTAAAAATAAAAGATAGACATTACGAAAAATTGCATGATTCAAAATAAATGTTACTTTGAATCATTCAAAATATAAAAATCAAATAAAAATCGGAAAAAGATTTTGTTTTTTTATACGTAAAAACTGAAAAACATGTTGATGGGCTTGAAAGCAAAAACATTAACGTAACACGAATCAGTAATGAACTAATGATAGTTGATCGAATATACTAGCTTTGATATTTTTGAACATGCACCAGCTTCATATAAAAAAAAAGTTTGTGATCTAAAACTTTATAAATTAATTAACATTCTTAAAATTAAGTTTTGGTTGTTTTTATAAACAATTATTGCTTATGAGTAAAAATAATATTTTTTACTATTATTTAAAGGTTGTTTAAAACTATCTTATTGGAATAAAATATGTATGAGTGAATTATAATGTAACATTATGAATACCAATAAGATAAAAAATTCTACGCGTGCAATATTTCTTAATTAGAATTCGAGGGGTCCATGTCGGTGATATGTGATTATTATTGCATCTGGCAAAGAGATCCTTAATGACTCATGGAAGATGAACATCTCTCATTTGTTAGAGAAGGGAATCAATGTGTGGATTATATCATATATTAATATCATACAGTTGTGGCTTCAGAACAATTTTCTTATGATTTACGTAGATGCCATGGGGATAAGGTTTTTTAGTATTTAGTTTGCTGCTCTATGTTCCCTCTTTTTCCATGTACCAAAAAATACGTGCTTAAATTAATTTTAATTATGAATTTTGCATTGAAACATATATATATATATATATATATATATATATATATATATATATATATATATATATATATATATATATATATATATATGATAAAATTAAGAAAATAAATTGGTTATCGGGTATGTGAATGAAATTATATCAACTTACATGTGAGTTTAAGTTTATGTTTTAAGAATAACCTTACATTAAATACTGGAAGGAAGAATTTTTCCCATAATGATTCTTCAATGTCATTTTCCATTGATAATGATCCTACAATTTGTCAGCAAAGTTTGTAATTATTTAGAAATTAATAATTTGTCATATAGTAGCATTAAGTAAAAGAGAAAAGTGAAGTTTGTTTTATTTTCTGGGTTTGCATGACTTCCACTTTTCTTTTTATTTTCCTTCAAAGAAGTTGGATTTAATATAATTTTGAGAAATTCATGAAAATAAAAGTATTATTTTAAATTAAGAAAATTTTAAAAAAAATAATTTTATAAAAATTGACTTTACAGGTAAAAAATGCTTAAAAATCCGATTATTACTTTATTATAATTAGCACCAATAATGTACTCTGCAAAACAGTTTTTTTCCTGTTATATTGGTATATATGACTATATGAGTGACAAGGAGCGTATGCAATTATGTCATCATGATTTCTTTAATTCCGCGAACACACACCTCTTATTTTTTTATTTAAACTCGCATATCACGAGCCACTGGTCCATGACCAGTTGACCACGACATTTAACTGTTGCTTCACGTATTTATTTCTTTTAGCTTTAATAAATAAACAAAATAATATAAAGCATTGTAAGTATTTTTTTTGTCCCATTATAATTGTGAAGAGAAAAAAAATTATTCTAAATTAATTGTTATTTTAATTTTTAATATAATATTAACTATTTTTTACTTATATTTTTATGATATTAATGGAAAACAAAAAAATTGGATGAGAGAAAGGAAGAGTAAATATCTGTAATTAACTTTTAATAAGATCAACACAATAGATTGGTTAATTATTGTTACTTTAACGAAACTAATTTTCTTCAAGAAAAAAAAAAAAAGAAACTAATTGCAGTTAGATCAGGTTGATCCATGAAGTTATCAAGCATAACATTTTTGTCGGGTATGGATTAGGCTTATTTAGCTCGCAGATAATAGTTTGATAAAAAAATTCAAAAGTAATGTAACTCGTAAAATAACTTATTAGATTAATCATATATTTGACTTGGGATGACTTGATTACATCTGATGTATATGAGATAAATTTAAAGATTTGAATCGGTTTTTAAAACTCATTTCACATTAAAGAAACAAAAAAATATTTCAAGAAAAACTCAAATTTGTATAATTGTGTTATTGAATTATTATTTATAACTTGTATTAATTGTTATTTTGGATTTTGAAATATAAATGAATTTTGTTAATCAAATAATATATATATTATTTACCTAGCCATTAGACTATTGACCATTGGTCCTATCTCAACATGTGGTTTCATAACTTGTAGCAAAAAATTAACACGAACACTGTCTCTCACACAGCCAATGCATGCGAATGCCATGGATGCCATGAGCCTCCTCCGCATTGGTCACGTTCCACGCGCCACCACCATCTCACGACAAGTTCCCAATCGCCTCTTCTTTAACCAATGCATGCGAATATCCCTTCATTCTTAGCGTGTGTCTGTACCAAGTGTTCAAAGTTAGTTAGTTCTTCTGAGTGAAGACGTGCTTCGTTTGCAATTTAGTTCTTGCTTTTATATTATCTAAACGACTCGTTTTGCTGCTCCTTTTGTTATTGCTGGATTCAACTGCTAGAAGGACTCACTGCATGTGAATTGTGAGGTACTATGTTTCTGAAATCCAAATTACCTTTTTTGATAACAATGGATCAAGTATGTTTTTGGTCTCTCCCAAAGTTTTCGTCTCATTTCATTTTCTCTAAAGTTTTAACATTGCTATTTATCGAGGATGCTATTTTCTTTAGTAAATCCAGTATGTTTGTTCAGTATTTTAACATGCACCATCACGGTTTTGTTTTAAAATTGTTGTACAAATGCCTCAGACATAATCTGTGTTCAATCCTGTCTGTCACCAAAGCAGATTTACTAACAGAGTTAGCAAACTAGATAGGAGTGTTAAAAAAAACTGATTGAATCGAATTGTATCCAAATCTAAATATATCGAATTAGTTTTTTTTTTGAACTAGTTCAAGAAAAAATAAATAAGTATATTATTTCATAGTTTGAATTATTGATTGCGTCATAAAGACCCTTATGTCCACGCCCCAATCTACCCCAGGAGGAGTATGTGCTTCTAAAAGATCTTTTATATTGTGATCAATCCCGAAGTTCAAGAAAAAATAAATAAGTATATTATTTTATAAAATTAATTCAGTTTGAATTATTGATTGTGTCATAAAGACCTTATGTCCACCCCCCGATCTACCCCAGGAGGAGTATGTGCTTCTAAAAGATCTTTTATATTGTGATCAATCTCGAAGTTAGTTCTATACATATGACCAGCAACTAGAAAAATAAATGCAATAGCTAAATGATGGTGTGCAAATATGGGTCAGCCATAAACTTTGAGTTTGCCGATGAAATCCCCTTAGAAGATTCGGTTAACCAATCTGGTTTTTATTTAAATATTTTTTTATTTAAAAAAATTAGTTCAACTCTTAAAACTAGTTTAAAATTGGTTAAAAATTAATTCAGTTCAAAATCAATTTTTTAAAACCAGTTCGATTTTGAACCAGTTTGACTATTTGGATATAAAATCGAACTGGTTAAAGCAGTTCGAAACTAATTCGATTTGATTTTTTTACCAAATTAGTTTTTGCACGTCCGTAACACTAAATGAATGGGATGAAAACATGTTTGAATGACCAATTTCAGATTTCGTATATTTTAAAGGGACTAAAAACATATTAATATGTTTTTAAGCTAATTTTGTTCAAGGTGGTATTAAGCTAATTTTGTTTTCAAGTGTGGTATTAAGCTAATTTTGTTTTCAAGTGTTAGTTAGCCTTGTCTGTTGCATGCAAATTGCAAGCCTGGAACTACTGCTAACTAGCTATCTGTATTTTGTAAAACTCAATGTTTTAAAAATAGATCCACGACTGATTTCGGCAGCAACGTTAAGGCTTTTGGGGTTGCTTCGAAGTGAGAAAAATGGTATTCTCTGCAAAATATGGGAGAAGTGATGGAAATAGTTGGGCAAGCATCAAAGGCTTTTCCCTCCAAGTCCTCACAGGGAGGTGGTTCATGATGTTTTCATCATTTATGATCATGTCAGTGTCAGGAGCAACCTACATGTTTAGCCTCTACTCCCGGGAAATCAAGTTGGTTCTTGGTTATGACCAATCCACTCTTAATCAGTTAAGTTTCTTTAAGGACTTGGGTGCCAACATAGGCATTCTTTCAGGCCTAATCAACGAGGTCACACCCCCTTGGGCTAGCTTATTAATTGGTGGAGTTCTCAACTTTTTTGGGTACTTTGCAATTTGGCTTGCTGTCACCGGCAAAATTGCAAAGCCCCAAGTGTGGAACATGTGCTTGTACATCTTCATTGGAGCAAATTCCCATTGCTCAACCAAAACTGGAGCTGTTGTGACCAGTGTCAAGAACTTCCCTGGCATCAGAGGCATTGTCTTAGGCCTTTTGAGTGGGTATCAGGGTGTAAGTGCAGCAATAATTACTCAGCTATACTATGCCTTCTATGGAAATGACTCCAAATCCCTCATTTTGCTCATGGCATGGCTACCAACTGCTACAGCTATTGTGTTCCTTCCAGTTATCAGAAACCACAGGAGTATTCAACAGCCAAATGACACTAAAGCTTTCTATAGGTTCCTCTATTTGTCATTAGTCCTAGCGGGGTTCCTAATGATCGTAATTATAGCACAACAATGTTTCACTTTCTCTCCAAATGAATATAATGTTACTACCACTGTGATGCTTCTTTTGCTCATCCTTCCACTGGCTGTTGTTATTGTAGAAGAACACAAGATTTGGAAGAGTAGACAACAAAACATCAATAGGGAAGATAGTCAAATGTTGTTGGCAAACTATCCCAATATAGCTACAGAAAATCCTTATCAAGAGGAGTCTTCCCATACAGAACAAACTGTCGAAGAAAAAGTATCCTGTTGGGAAAACATACTCAGGCCCCCAGAAAGGGGTGAAGATCATACAATACTTCAAGCCATTTTTAGCCTTGACATGGTGGTTCTCTTATTAGTTTCTATATGTTCATTTGGTAGCAACCTGACTATGGTAAATAACTTAAGTCAAATTGGAATTTCATTAGGGTATCCAGCACATACCATAACCACATTTGTCTCCCTTATGTCCCTTTGGATCTATTTAGGTAAGGTCATTCAAGGGGTTGTCGCAGAATTTATCTTATCCAAATTTAAAGTCCCTAGACCTTTCATGCTCACATCGTTACTTCTATTATCTTGTGTTGGTCATCTTTTAATTGCATTCAATGTCCCAAATGGTCTCTATATAGCCTCAATTGTTATTGGCTTCTGCTTTGGGGCTAACTGGCCATTACTCTATTCCATCATATCTGAACTTTTTGGCCTTAAACATTATTCAACATTGTTCAATGTTGGGTCAATATCAAGTCCAATTGGGTCATACTTGCTCAGTGTGAGGGTTGCAGGGTATTTATATGATATGGAAGCAAGAAGGCAAATGGAAGCTTTGGGGCAAAAGACAAGTCCAGGGGAGGAGCTGAACTGCAATGGTGATGAGTGCTACAAGTTGGCATTCATTACAATGACTGCAGTTTGCTTGTTTGGGGCATGTTTGTCACTCATTCTGGTCTTTAGGACCATACAACTTTATAGAAGAGACCTATACAAGAAATTCAATGGTGCTACAACTGATGTAACTGAAACAACTGATGTAACTGAAACGGCTGTGTCTTAGAAATGTATTGGACCATCAGCTGCAAATGAAGGCTAGGTGACTTTGGCATGGAAATGGCAACAGAAAATTCAGAACCAGAGCAATAGCTATAGCAACTACTTTGCAATCACTAACAAATTTACAGTTTATAATGAGTAGTCCTTGTAAATTTGTAATGTTATCTTTTCTACCTTAGAGACCTATTTCGGCTAGTGGGATAACACTTTATTGTTATTTGTTTTTTACTGTGACAACTTGGTAACATAGTTTCTTTCCGCTTTAAAACAGCATTAGAGTATTGCTTGAGAAATAATAAGTGTCAAATTATCTGCACCAGGCGCTTGTCTTTTTTCCTCTTTTGAGTTTATAAAATGAATTCAAAATGTTTAGGGGAAATAATCAATAGGTATAGTGATCAATACTATGATGTGTTTTCTTCTCTCAACATTATGCTGTATGTTATAGTTTGTCTTTTATATGTTGAGCTTTTAAGTTTATTATCATGTGGTTTTCAAAAAAGGATTTGTGATCCTTACCTTTATTTTCTTTCAATGATCCATCACCATTTACTTCTAACATTTAGTACCTTTTACTGTCACTTTTTCGTTGTTTTTTAAAAATCTTACGTCGACCATTTACAAAAATTAGAATGATGATATTCACATTAAAATTACCATTTTCTCTACTTATCTCAAGTTTTGTTTAATTAAAAAGTAACATCAATCAGGCAGAAAAAAATTCTTTATTTTTTTAAAAAAAATAGAAGTACTTTCTATGTTAATTGATAATCTTTTGAAAAAATAATATTTTAATTTAAATTTTCTTACTAAAATATATTTTCTATCTCTAATAATTGCTTAAATTTTATGTTTTCTGATAAAAAAAAAATTGGTCTTTAATATTTTTTTAATGTCTGATGAATTAATGAAGTGTGTTTTTTTTATAAATAAATTTGCTTGCTATTAATCGTTTTCATTAGTCTTTTTTAAATGGATTAATAACAAATATAAAAAATTAAACATAAAGTTTATTAATTTATATGATTAAAAAAAGATAATGACTAAAAATAAAAAATTATTAAAAAATAATTATTAAATCATGTATATTTTAGTATTTTTTTAATCATTAAACTCGCAACTTTTTATTTTATTATTTACTAAAAAGTTCTATGTTTTTAGAAAATAATTTGATTCATTACATATCAATATATCCGGCACCTTCACATCATTTGACGTGGTGTAGTGTGACACCACATTGGCAAAAGCTCCAGACTTTGCTTCTTTCTTTTAGGTTTAGGGATAATAATTGGACCTTATGTAATAATTATAAAAAACACGTACGATGGAGAGTTTTAAATCAATTTAGATCGAGTACGAATATATATGGCTATGAGTTGAGTACTTTATTATTATTATTCATTATACATTTTTAGGTTATCATATTGATAAAAAAACATTTGATAATTTTATTAATGATTAATTTTCATAAAAAAGCTAATTGATTATTTTAAGTAGGTTTCCAATTCAAATTTTAATCATATTTTTTTATCCACGTGTTCAAACTAAAATTTTGCTTATAATCTACATATTATTCAATATCTTAAATTCAAATTAAAAACTAATATTACACTATTTATGCTTATAAAAAATATCACATAATAAAAGAAATTACACTTGTTCTTATCAATATTTCAGACAGGTTGCCTAATCATACAAGAGAAGATCCACGGGCAGATACCAAGTAGGGGTATTTACAAGAATTTTGAAACTTATCCCAAATCAAATGGAAAATGATAGAAGTTGAGATTAACTTATCTAAGATAATCTTGGGTGTATGTTTCTAAAGGGAGAAAGTGACTTATAAATCCAGCCTCATCTTTATTATTTTATCTAATTTGGAAAAGTTCATGGGGAACATCCCACTTTATTTAGAATTTTGATTGATTTATATAATGTTTGCTTAAATATACTTTTAGTTTTCGGGGCATTATAATAGTATTATTTTAGTCTCCTAAATTTTAATCGAGCCAATTAGATCCTTTACTAGAATTAACAAACAATAAAATTGATTATAAAAAAATGACCAAAATAAAAATGATTTTTTTTATTTGACCCGCTTAGTTTAGTGGGTCAATTAGGCCCAAGTATATATAATAACCCAAGAACAACTATAAGATATTTTTCATATTATTAAGAAAAAAATTATTTTAATTCATTTAAATCTCTTTAATTTAATTTATAAATGAAATCATTGTGAAACAGTTTTGCTTTGCATGCTAATCCAACGCCAACACAAAAGAATATATGACAACAACTTTTGCACCAAGAAAAATAACCACTATGCCTTATCTTTATGCATGGCACTACGACTTATTATCAACAAATACAACATCAAATACTAGTACCGGATTCGATTCTTAATAGATAAAAAAAACAAATGCAACATAAGCGCAACTCAACATAGAATGATACAATTATCTTAAAAATAAATATTTTAAAAACCTGAGCGGGAAAATACTAAACATAAAACATATTAAAGACTAAGGCTCACCCATACCCTCCACAATTCTAACAAGGACAAATCTACCTCAAATAGTCATCTAGTTACCAACATAACATTTGAGACAATTAGAGATAAAAATACATAAGGTTTAATTTTCATCTTCTTATTTGCTGGATATTTACATACGGATCACTGCATCTGCAATTGGTACTTTTTACTTATGTATAAGATTAATAATAATAATAAATCAATAAAATCTTCCTATTCGTTTAATACTTACATACTCATCAGTGCACCCGCTATCCGTACTTTACTTATATATAAAGTTAATAATAATAATAATAAATCAATAAAAAAATTAATCAAAATAATTACTACCATTGTAGTAAAAATTCATTCTTAAATAATTCAAGTATAGTACATAATATAAAAACAAACAATCATAACATTGATTTGTCCAAACTCTAATCATTGACATAATGATTGTTAAAGTTAATGTTTTATTTAACAAAAATTCTAATTAAATATTTAATGTTTTTCACTCTTTGATAATGATATGGTTAGAGATTAGATATTTAGAGTATTAATCATTGAAAATATTATTTTTTATAGCAAATTATATATACATATATGTGTGTGAGGCGAGATGGTCTGATACTATAGTATCCATATTCGCATCCATATTTAAGTGTGAGTATATACTTCCCTTGTTTCCGATCCTAATATTACATCCACTTGTTGATATTTTACGAGTATCTATAAGATCCGGGTAGACTTTGTATTTTTGTTTCATAAAATTTAAATAAAGTAAAATCCATTAAAGATTTAATTCATTAATTTAATCAGAATATATATTTATTATAAATACCTTCGTTAATATAATTAAACATAATAATTTTATATAAATTGTTGAGTTCAGTTGATTGAACGTAAGATTTCATAAAATTTAAATAAAGTAAAATCCATAAAAGATTTAATTCATTAATTTAATCAGAATATATATTTATTATAAACACCTTCGTTAATATAATTAAACATAATAATTTTATATAAATTGTTGAGTTCAGTTGATTGAACGTAAGATTTGTTGTAAATTTTTAATATCTCAATTCCTATTCATAAAACACATATAAGAATATATTTTGATGAATTAAAAATATTGAAAAATGAATTTATTTTGGTACCGTTAATTGGTTATTATAGTTAAGAGAGGTTGTAGCACTAACCAGATATTGGGCAAACGAATTATGCCCTTGCCATCCCCTTCGGATCTCTGCATACACCCAACGCTTTTTTCTTCAAACCGAAATGTCGCTGCTAACGCCAATGCCATGAATCTCCACATTCGTCACGTTCCACGCGCCACCATGGCCTCGCGTCACATTCCCAAACGCTTCTTCCTAGGTTCCTTCGCACCACGAAACCGTTTCCTCGCCACCCCGCTTCCGCATTTTCGACGCTGCCTCACCAGAATGCATTTCCACCACAAGGCGCCACCGCACCAACGTGCTTCTCTCTCGCTACCGCGATTTTCCACGTCAGCTTCATCATCATCATCTTCTTCTTCTTCTTCTTCTTCTTCTTCTTCTTCTTCTTCGTCTCGCGGGTTCGTGGGTTGGTATATGCGAATGCTCGAAACTAACCCTCTGGTCACCAAGAGCGTAACGTCGTCGCTTGTTTTCGCCGCTGCCGACTTCACTTCCCAGGTAATGGATCAACTTTTCCCCCTTTCATTCTTAACGTGTTTCTGTCAAGTGCTCAAAGTATAAACAGAGTAAAAATGTGCGTCATTTGCAATTTGATCCTTGCCTTTAAATTATCTTCTTTTTTTTTGGCAAATATTAATTGTTAGTTGGAGAGATCGAATCAACTATCTTTCTCTCATTTTCTTCTTTTTTAACCACTCAAGCACACTTATATCTCCGCTTTTAAATTACCTAAACGACTCGTTTTCGTGTTCCTTTTGTGATCGCTCATATGAAACCATTTGGTCTAAAATTTGATCCTTGCTGCCCCAATTCTCTTAAATAGAAGTTAAATTTCAGCTCTGGTTAGATGCTTCAAGCCGAAAGGGCTTTTGCATGAACAGGTGTGTTAAATATAAAGCCATTCATATGGTTTCTGCAAACAACTTAAGCTTCATCTGAGGAACTTATTTTTAAAGAGTATGGGTATGGTACTCTGATAGATTGATAGACTTAACTTAAATACACTAACTTGTTAATGAGCCTTTTAATTTCTCTAGGTAGTCGATGTAGGGGATCTAAAATTATTGTGTCTGGCATGCAAAGTATGAATTGCAGTTATTTTCTTATGCTTAATTGGAAATATTTTCACATTACTAATTAATTTATAAATTAATGAAGCTTATTTTGCCTTTGTTAAAAGAATATACAAAATGGTATGTTTGAAATATTAGTCTCTTCCAGTGCATTTTGCCATTATTCTACTAGGACTTTTTAGTTTGTACAATTAATGAGAAAATGCACTTCTCATTTCATAAAAAAAAATGTAGGCTATATGGATTATTGAGTATTCAAAGAGAAAACAGAACCTATAGACTAGGAAATTAAAAGATTCTAGATCCCTAAAATCAGGTATACAAATCAATCTCTCAGTACAAAATTTATCCAAATCAACCAAGAAAAGAAACAGAGGAATAAAGGAAGGACATAATCTGAATAAAGCCACATGTTTGAATAATCTGCTGAAGAAAAATGCTTAGACATATTTGAAATAGATTAAATTTAGAAAAGGGTTTTCTAGATTGTAAGATATTCTAACTTCAATTTGTTTTCATAAACTTGATCTTCTTAAAAGATTATTTCAGTCTAAACCTCGTTTTAATGAGCCTTAGTTAAACATTTTGCACTTAGACTTGTACTTGTTGTCATTTTTAAATCTGCTTGATGAATGAGTACTAAGTAAGATAGCATTCACACTATATTCCTCCTCTCGTAATTCAAATTTCTGTTGGTGTAATGATTACTCATATTTGAGCTGGTAGTTGCTGGTGTAATAACTTGTATAGAATTGTATGAGTTTGGTGAAGGATGACTAAATTATTTCCTTCTCAGCATATTTAATGAATTTTCATTTTATCAAACTACTCATCTGTTTTAAATCAAGGTCTAGGAGCATACTCTATTTATTGAATAGGATAAAAATGCTCTCATTATTTTTATTACTACTTGTTTTGACTTTTATTGGGTCTTTGTCACTAACATACTGATATACACATTTGTTAGATTATTACATTGCCCAGTTTTCCTGCTTCATATGATTTAATAAGGACGTCCCGAATGGCAATATATGGGTTGCTAATATTGGGGCCAGTACAGCATAAGTGGTTTAATTTTCTATCCAAAATTATACCGAAGACAGATGTGTTATCAACCTTGACGAAAATTTTATTGGGGCAAGCTATATTTGGTCCTATCATCAATACTGTTTTCTTCTCCTATAATGGTGTTCTTCAAGGTGATTTTAACTTCTTGAATATTGACCTTGTCTTTAATCTTCAATTCTATGAGTTTATATGATACTTCACTGACATGGATTGTTAGATGATTAAGATAGTTTTTAACTCTAATCGATGTGTTTTTGGGCTTCATTTTATACCTTTTTCTAATATTATTTTGCTAGTTACAGACTCAGGTGTAGGGAACTTGGGCTGTTCAACCATGGGTGTGGTCTATACACTGCCTGGCTATTTAACCCTATACTGATTAACATATGGGCGATTATTTGATTTATTTCCATGCATTGTTTGGCATTGTAACGTAAACTATGCTTGTTAAAATCTGCTATGGCCATATTTGGCATAAGCTAATTTATAGAAGTTCTCCCCTTTAATTGTTTGAAAAATTGATTTAAACTTATGCATAGACTAATTTTAACTAATGGGTGAAGCTTAATTCATTTCATCTTTTTATTTTGTTTTCCTATAAGTATTTATGGAGAAGTTTATACAAGCAGGACCATATTTATGGAACAAGCATACAATTTTTACCCTTATGTTCTACAAAAGTTATTCTTGATTCTGAATTAGCATTTTGATGCCAACAATATCAGGTGAAGGTGTGCCTGAAATTATCGCCAGGTTGAAGCGAGATCTACTAACTACATTATTAGGTGGTGCTATGTTTTGGCCTGTATGTGATTTTGTTACCTTCAGATTCGTTCCAGTCCAATTACAGGTTTGTGATTGTGAATGAAACGTCTTTGTTAAGTACAATTTTCTGTCTTAATTTAATCAGCAACTTCAACTCAGCAGTTATTTTGTTTAGTTGTCCTAATTTGAATCTCTTTTTTCAATTTTTGCAGCCACTGCTGAATAGTGCCTGCGCATATGTATGGACCATATATTTAGCATACATGGCAAACCAACCGAGTGTGAACAATGCCTAGTGTTTGGTTCGTATACACGCACATTCAAGCATTTTTCCTTTGCTTAGCAAATCTGTTGTTGGCAGAGATATCTGACCAGATTCAAGAATTTGGCACTTGCAAGTTTCTGAATTTCATTTCAATTTGTTGATCAATTCTTTAATTCTTTATGTATATAGCATGTACTTCATATCCATAGTTTTCTCGTTAATTTGGAAGTAGATGACTTTTTTTTTCTTGATAATTAGAGGTAATCTTATAACAAAATATGTTATGTTTACGCTCTTAAATTACATAATTAGAGGATTCTACTTCGAGTTCTGGTTTTTTTTCTGGTAACCTCAACTAGTTTTAGACCTCCCTGATGAGTAACTTGAGTAACGTATTATTATGTATGATAGTGCAACCGATCTTTTGAATTGTATTTACAATGAAATATATATATTTACATCGGTAAAGCGCGAGGAAATTCTACATTGATAACTCGGTAAAAAAAAAAAAAATCAGTGTGAGAGAAGTGAATGATTGTTTCTTTCTTTCTTTCTTTTTTCAAATAAGTATTGGATTTTTCAGATTGTTTCTTTTCTTTATAGATATTCTTTCTTTGAGAGAATTCTATTGAAAATATTATCGGACGGTCAATAAATGTGAATAATATCTTTTAATAGAGATTTAAATCTTGATTCACATGTTGTGGGACACTAACTTTTCTTTTAATAGACTCAACCTCTTGGTAAAGAAGTGAATGATTTATGTGATAATATTATATTTTGTGCTTTTAATAGATATAATGGATAATAATTATTTCCTTTTCTTTGTTTAATGTTTTAGTGATCTCGTATTGTATTCAACACAAAAAAGGAAATATTTATTATTATTATTAGAAGATGAAGGAAAAGAAAAGTACAGAGTGTACTATTCATGTATTTTGATCTCAACTATAAAAAAATATCCTATTCATATTTCGATCTCAACTATAAAAAAATCATTCATACTAATTAAAAAAATTAATTAATTACATTTAACTGTATCCATTCCCAATTATTTTTTTTTTCAAATTTTTTCTTCATTGGAACTTAATACTGAGAATAAAAAGTAGCCATTGAAATTAAAATCACAGTTAAATAAAGTATATTTTAGATATATTAATATTAAATAAGTAAAAACAGTTTAAATTTTTTATATTAAGACAAAAAAGAGGTGTTCTTTTCTTATAATTTAGTCCGAAGGGGGTACTCTTATTTCTTCTTTAAGCAGTAGTATAAAGTTCTCTATATATGCAACATTTTCCTTATCATAAAAACTCAACATATGCAAAACTTTATTCTATTAAATCTTCAAATACAATTCTCAAAGCCTGAGTTAAAACAACCGTGCCATGTGGAATTTTCTTTACTATGAAATATTCTTCAACACTGGGGCATATCTGGAGGAGGAGGTAGTATTTCAGCATCTCCTTCCCCATTCGTCACAATAAACACAGTCTCCATGCCCCAAGAGAGGTGGCGGTCTAGATGGCAATGCACAAACCACACTCCTATAATTGAGTTTAGAATTCATGCAACATTAATGAATTATATACATGAATATGGAACATGAAAATGCAAATGAGTTTACTTCGATAGTAAAGTATTTTTCCAATGTCATTTAAGTCATAAATGATTATGTATAATAAATTTGTTAACTTTAATAATAACTATCTAATAAATTATACCAAACATAATTCTAAGCTACAATATATACTCATTAAACTTTTAATTTCTATGCAGTGTGTTAGTGTAAATTTTTTCACACCATTAATCAATCAAAAGCAATTTTTTATATAACTTTAAAAATAATTATTATAAAAGTTAACAAATTTATCCCACACAATAGTTTCTAATTACATAACATTCTTTACATGCTAGTTCATAAATTACCTACTAAAACAATAAAATAAAAAATAGCATTTAAAAAGATCAATTTTCTCATGCCACATACCTGGGTTAGAAGCCCTATACCTTATGCTGGCCCAACCATTCTTGGGCACTAGTATTGTATTCATAAGGGGAGGATCAATGAGATTGTATGTCTTGCGGTCCTTGTGTTTATCAAAATTCCCAAACCCATATCCAACAGCAAAGAAACTAGTGCCATGCAGATGCATAGGATGGTCTATCCCAGTAACCAAATTTGTCCCTTGAAAAACAAGTTCAACTGTTGAACCAAATTTAATAACAGCCACCTTGGTTCCTTTCTTTGGTATCTGAAGTTCTAGAGGCAAATACTCTGCATTAAAGTCAAATTTCAAAGGAGGAAATTTTGGTAACCCCTTGTGATACACCCCTTTGATGTGGTAGTAATAGGCTTCTAGTATGTCAATGGTAGGGTTTTCAAAACTTATGTTGTTCACGCTAGAAGCTAAACGTGTTCCATTTGGTCCTGCACAGGTTTGGTTTTCAGGGCATGGAAATGTGTTAATTGAAAGGGTGGTTAGCATATGAGTGGTGATATTTGTAGGGACTTGATAGGGGTCTGCTTCATTTAAGCCCTTAATGCTAACATAGTAGTCAAAAACTGCTTTTGTGTCGTTGTAAAGAGGGAGATAAGGTAATGAAGGAGATTTGTTTGGAGCATGATTCTCATGATAGTGGATCCTAGCTGTGGTTATGCCATTATTAAAGGCAACTCCAAGTGCACTTGAATATGCCCTTGCAGCCATGTAGTAGTCATTAGGCTCTTGGTTGGCATGCAATAATACATCAGCTGTTTGTCCTGGAGCTATGCATATGTAATCTCTTGTTAATGGCTTAGAGTAGGCACTATCAACACCAACAACTGTGAGATTGTGCTTTGAAACGGCAAAAAAGAGAACGAGATTCATTGCAGCATTGACCATGCGCAGATGATAAGTCTTGCCATAGTGCACATTTAACTTGAATGTTTCTGAAATTCAAAAAATATATATAGTGACTGTAAAATGAAAATACATGTCTAAAAAAGAAAACATGATTAGATTGAGTAAATATATAGTTTCATTCTTTAAAGTATGCATTGATTCGCTCTTTGAAATTGCGTGTATAATTTAGTCCTCAAATTTGTTAACTACAAATTACTCCATTTCATTGAACTTGTTTCTCTAAATTTCCTGACAATTATGGTTCTCAAATTTTGTCAATTTTATGAAGGCAGAACTAATTTCATATGATGCCACATTGAGACACTAAATTGCATAAACATAAACTTTCGTGGACTAAATCAATACAGATTGTCACTTTTGGAACTAAATTATATAGTTACTCCTAGTTTTTCTTTCCTTGATCAAAAACATATAATTATGACATGATATGCTCGTGTTGATGAATGTAAAATAAAGTATTGATGTTTACCTGATTTGGAGCAAGGATAGAGATCACCAGGTTGACCATTTATTGTGATAGCATCAGATTCATTTGGGGATCCTCCATTTCTGAGAAATTCCTCATACACATCGCTGACATCACTCTTCCACCATTCTCCTAAGTACACAAAAGTAAATAAGATAATTACCTAAAAGGGTAAAGGGATAGTGTAAAGGATTTCCATACCTAATACAATAGGCACTTCTTCATCAGGTGTGGGAAAAGGGTAGGATTCACCCTTTCTTGGATAAATATAGATAGCTCCATGGACAGTGGCTCTTGCCCAGTCACTATGAGCATGCCACCATATGGTTCCTTCCTCAATAGAAAAAATCAACATCTGCCTGAATTTCCCACCAGGTTTGATGGGGCACTGGGTGATGTATTCAGGGCCATCTGACCATGGATTCCTTGGTTGTTTCACTCCATGCCTTCCCTCAGATTAGTTGCAATGTTCTAAAAATTAATTTCTTTCATATTGTCCTATGGGTAAAATGTGTTTAAGTCTCTCAATTTTCGGTCAAAATTAGTCTTAGTCCTTATAAAAACGATGATTTTGGTTATTATATTTTTATAATTTGTGAATTTTGTCCTTTACCTTAGTATTCTAAATTCTATAAAAAAGGGATGAAATCACCGATTATAAAAAAAAAATATGAGGATCAGAATTATCGATTTTAAAATATATCCACTAATACAAATTTTGACCGAAAGTTAGGAGATCTAGAACACATTTTACTCTTTTTTTTCTATCAAATAACATCAAAGTTCCTATGGTTAAGAAATCAATACCAGTGCAAGGTGATGTTGTATTTTCCCTTGTTGTGAACATTGACATATATCGTTTCACCATAGTAGGCTCTAACAGTTGGCCCTGGAAATTGTCCATTCACTGTCAATATGGGTTTTGAGCTGCAGAGTCTTCTATAATGAGCTTCTTTCAGCTACAAAATTGATCAAATTAGCTATTTGCATAGTCTAAACTATGAACCATGACCTAATATATAATATAATAGACAAAACTGCATGTACTTCAAGAGGAACTACCAAGCATGCAATCTCATGCAACAAGAGTTGGGAGACAAACTAACAAAAAATCAATTTAAGAAACATGACGCAAAGGCAGATAATGTTTAGTATGTAACAGAACTCACAACAAAATGGTATTCCTTCAATCCATGGGAATTGGTTCCAACTATGGAAAAACAAAGCAGAGTTTGAAGGAAGATAATTTTCTTGCCAAGCCACATTTTCATGAGGGAAAAATGTTCACTTTGCTACAATAATACTACTTCCAGTTGTATCTGATTTATGATCCAGAGAATTCCTGTGGGAAATTTTATATCAGCATTCAACTGAGAGGAATAGTTTTTAATACAAAGTTATGTTGAGGAGGCTTAATCTTTGTCAATAAATATGATTTGACTTCTCTATTCTTAATCTTAGTCATTACATATGATTTGAGTTCAGTGTTAATGGCTTACCAGGATTAGAAAAAGTTCATGTTAGTTAGTATAACGAGGAAAAGATTTGAGGAAGAAATTGAAGAGGGACGTTTCAACGAATTATGCCAGTATATACTACTTTATTGAGTGAAGTTGTTTTTAATGAAATTTTTGGAAAAATGATTGTAATATAGGGTATCTTTAATAACATATCACACAAGGATACACTGAGATACCGTATTCTACACATTTACGTCCCCTGTTTGTGTTTGTATTTGGTATAGCCGCGAATGCACGTTCAAATTATATTCTTTATTTGAAAAAGTTATACATCAAAAAGAGAGATATACGTACCCATTATTCTCTTTTCTAAGATTAAATTTGTTTTTAATATGTGAAAATAGAGTAACGTTCGTTTTTAATCTCTTAAAAGAAATCTTTTCTTGATCTCTTATTTATGAAAATGTGTCATATAAAATGATATAATTTTTTTTTATTTGTGAACGAAAAAAACCAACACATCGATCTTCATGAATAAGAGACAAAAAAATAATTTATCTTTGAGACTAAAATCATATTTAACATATTTTTTAAAATACAAAAAACATTATTTAAGAGGAACGAACAATCTTTTTAAAAAATATAAGAAATTGTCAACACTTATTATCTACTTTGGGAGTTTCGAAAATTATTTTCAACACACATTATGAAATGATTGCAAGATCGGGTATATTTAAAACTTACTATCATATATTAGATACTATATATTGCTCTTTAATTAATATAGAAAAGTTTCTGTCAAAACATTTATATAGAAAAATTTATTTATTGATCATTAACTATTTATTAGTGTTATTTTGTCTAGTGCTATTCATACACAACTTGCTCTACAAAAGAAGAAACATTTTCAGATGCTATTTCCCTGTTATCAAGTGCAGAATCATGAAAGAAGTTACAATTAAGTTTGGCTCGAAAGTGGCGTACCACTAAGCTCCCAGAATTAAATTCTGTAAACTTTACAAATGCAATATATAATTAGACACTTTGATTTCTTTACTCAACCAATTCTTACCAAATTAAATTATGTAAACTTTGATTTCGTATCAAATCTCATTTTATATCCAACAACTTTCAACTTTATTTATATTCCATTTTTGATACTTTTCTAGATCAAATTCGACAATAATCATATTCCATGTTTCTATTTTTATTAAAATTACAGCCCAGAGCATGTAAACGATCTTAATTTCAAACTTCATCAAAATAAGGTATTGTTGCTTTAATTAATTAGCTTAATACAAACACCACGTGTTGAATCTATTAATCAGGTGACAGTTGTTGGTATAGTCCTTAATTTTTCATACATTTTTTTTATTTTGATATAATTAAATGCTAGATGCAATATATTCATTTAAGATATGATTAAAAAATAATTTAATTAATTAAGATGTAAAAAATAAAAGAAATAAATATACGTAAAATCATATATTTAACCAAAATTGTGAATTTTAAAAAATATAAAAGCTAAAATGGTGAAAATAAACTCCACTAAGTTGTAGGTGTCACAAAATTTTCCTAAAGACGATGGTCCACCAAATGAAATTTTATAGCAGTTCTGAGCAGGTGCCAGAAGATCTTCTTGGAGAGGGATGCTTTCCAAGAGGAATTTTATTAACATAAGAAAGAAATCAATAGAATAGGGAGGATAAGAGTTAACTCTTGATACTTTATCACTTGTATCAACCTACTTTGACATTATTGTTTTTTATTATTATCTTTAATTATTTTAATAGTCATTTTAGAGTGTATTTAACATTTTAAATAAATTACTTTCTAACTCATTTAATTGACTTTTTTGACTAAATTAAAGTGTTTAATAAGTAAACTTTTTTATTCAGTATAAATCATTTTAATTATCTTATAATTTTGTAACTAATTTTCATTGTTATCCCTATAGTTTTAATATTTTTAAGTCTTTTATTCTGGATATCATCTAGATTTATAAGCTCTTAAATCGACTGTATCTTCTCATAAGCAACCTTGAACTAGATTGAGTGTGTATTTGATTTATGATTGAAATTTATACAAAGTCTCATATCCAGCACAGTAACAATACAGTTTATTAATACGTTCAACTGAACAAACTTTCATTTCCTTGAGCATGAACCTAACTTTGCATCTTGTACGTAGGGAAAAGATATCATTGCCCAAAAGGCTATGTGATTTCAATAAATATGACAACGAAGATGTACGGTTGAATACTGAATAGGCAAGCAACTTCATGTTTCAACATCAGATGAACGACTGCTAATAAATGAAGCAGCATTTAGAAGACAATGAGAAAATACAAAGCTCTACTTGTGCCTCTGGATTGTATTTCAAAAGTTACGCTACCTTGATCACTCTCAACAAGTAAAGCAGTAAAACTCAAGATGAGATTTGATTAATGAGACTGAAACTAAGCCAAAACTCACAAGCAATGTGAAAAGGCAAGCCAAAAATCCACATTGTTTACTCAAAGGGTTTCAAAACTCAAATACTACTCAGATAATACAAATATGAAAATAAATACAAAATCAACCATTGCATCTGAAGCCAAAATCTTTGATGAAGCACCATCTTTCTCATTTTTTAAAGATCAACTCTCCCGAAAGCTTGAGGTGCAACCCATCCCCTGTCATAAATGTCCATTTGGCAGGAGATGGACAATGCATAAACCCACTTTATTTGGTCCTGAAATTCAACTTTTTCTATAGGAGGGCATAACGATCGATAAACGCTGAAAAACTATGCCTAGAATAAGCAAAATTGAATTGAATAAATAAAAAGAAGTTCCTAAAAGTGTAAATTGACAATCAAATCACTCCAAAATTCAAAAAATCATGTAAATAAAGTGAGAACAATAACATACATTTATCAACTAAAATGTTAATAGTTCAATGCATAAACTAATTTAAATAATATAATATTTAAATATATGCACTTTAACAATTGAACTTGTTTATATATATATATATATATATACACATCATACACATATACAGAAGAAGCCTTTTGTACAAAATTTTGTACTTTTGCATGTGAATGAATTTGGAATTTAGAACTTTCCAGTTAGCTAGGCTTTCATGTTCATATACCATGTAACAGAGAGAGTTACAGATACTCAAATAGGGCAAATTAATATTATTGTATATTATCACTTTATTTTTTAAACATTTTTCATCACCATATAACTCCACCTATTATCATACACATCGTTTTTTTTTTCATTTGTCTCTTTCATATCCAATCATAATAAAGGCAGTTTAGGTATTATTTTCCTTATATCATCATTGGATTTAATTCATCAGCAAATAAAGCCGTTTAAGAAGGGGTTTGTTTTGTCCAATTTTTAAACTTGAATATCTTTCAATGATTTGCTGTGTATTCTTTATTTTTATTGAAGAAAAAAGCTATTTTTATTCCTTAATTGATAGAGCTTCATTCTTCGATCTTTCTTTTGAAGAAAGGAGAAGCCTAGTTTCATATTTTATTTATCCTTTCTAATTTCTGAAGAAAATATACGCCACTTAATTAGCTCAACATGGCTACGTAAGATTTTGATTTGCATTTTGCACGAATTCGAGTTCACGAGGGAAATTAAGTTGAATTCTATTTCACTATTACCCTTTAGTTGATTACAAAGATGAAAATGATATATATTAGTTGAGATCATATTCATAATACTTTGACAAGAACTAGTGATGTAAAAAATGAAGGGAAAGGCAAAGGAGACAGCAGTTATAGCCTAGCCTGTGTTGCTATCTCGACGGTTCAGATTCGCGAGTATGCAAGCTGAGCGAGTTGTGGGGACAAAATATTGATGGCAGGGGTGAAGAAAGAGGATCTGAAGGTGCAAGTAGAAGAGAATAAGATTCTCCATATAAGTGGCGGCACCGCCTCGAGAGGCAGTGCGGCAGCTTCCTACGGCGGTTCCGGCTGCCGGAGGACGCCAACCCTGAGAAGATCGGGTACACGCCCGAGAACGGGGTGCTCACCGTCACCGTGCCTAAGCCGGAGATGAAGCCGTCTTGTTGGAGTATAAGGATGAGGTGAAGTTCGTAAAAGTGAAAAGGTTGAAGAAAAGACTCATAAACTTGAATCTTAAGGTTTTAAGTTAGAGTGTGACGTCAAATTTCACTTGTGTAGTTCAAAATGAGATGATCATTGTAGAATTTTTTAAATCGTTTTAGAATCTAGATGATATTTTAAGAATTTTTTTTTAAAAATCATGTTAGAATGTTTTTTTTTTAAAAAAAAGTTAAAAATTGAGGGACTCCTTCTCCTTTACTAATACCAGCAGCTTCCACAGTCCTAGCTAGAAACCCATTCCTTGAGGGGCTCCTCATTCAAATCAAGTCTTAAAATACCTGCAAAAATTCCGCCCAAGATTGCCACTGGTTCTGCAATTATAGCAATGGCAAAAGTTGAGAAAACACAAGTAAAATTTTCATAGCCAACCATTTTTTTAATTATTTGTTCTTTTTTTTGGATAAAAACAGAGTAATATACAGAGAAAGATTATAACCCAAACAAAATTTAGTTAGTAATTGACTTTGCCATCTCAGCTACTTTGCATCCAATGTTTCCTCTCTTTGACAAGATGTTAAACAACTCACTCTTCGAGGTGTCAGGGCATATACCATAGTTTATAAGAAGATTCAATTCCTATAGAACAAAAGCATATAAAGCTAAACCTTAAAACCAAAACATGCAATAACTGAAAACTTGGACTAACATCCAAGAATAGCATATTGAAAGTAATTGAACAACAAAAATTAACAAAATCTCAGGAACTCAACAAAAAGCAAGAGAAAAAACTTTGTAGAAACTCGAAACTTATTAATTTAAATTTTAAATATTTATAATGAAGAAAAAAAATAGTATTTTCTAAACAAGCTAAAACCATGTTAAAATAATAAGGTGAGACTCAGTCTAAAAGACCAAGTTAAAAAAACCGAGTCTAAGTAAAAATATGTTTTTTATAAGCACTAAATTAATTTCAAATTTATTTTTTAAATTTAATTAAATAAAAAGTTAACATTTTAAATATACAATAAGATTTATATGTTATTGATATTTAAGATGTCCATATAGTTTTAGGCTAAACGAAATTTCTAATGTATATGATCCCTATCCTTACATATTAAAAAGGTTATTTTCAATGTATGTATAGCCTGACTTTTTTTTTCATCAATAAGAGTTACCTATTTCAGTTTAATTTATTTCAAAAAAATAATATTTTTTTCTAAACTTTCTTAGTCATCATAAAAGAAAAAAAGTCTTGTATTCTTGGACACTTTCTTTTTCTTTTATATTTTTCTTTCTATCTTGGTCTTCATTATTTCCTATCATCTATTACAACTATCACTTCTTTCCTCTTTTTTTATTTTTTATTTTTTCATACTCCCCAAAATCTTTTTCCTAAAAGACAACGATTATTTTCCTCATGGATATTTTGTATTTTCCTCACTGTAGTAAACATCTTGAGCCCCTTCTCTCAATTCCTTAGGCAAGTTCTTTTAAAACCATTGATGTGACTTGATTTCCTTTAGGGTGATTCTCTGCAACATAATTATAAGGCAGAGTTACAATAACAGACACCAAGTAATATCATGCTACAGTTATAAGTGTTTTATTTTATAATGTTCCCTCCAAAAAATAATTAAATGACTATGTTCATATACATACCATTGCTGGATTTGCCACAAAAATGCGGGATATCAGATTTTTACTGTCTTCAGATGATATGCAAACTTTGTCAGGGAACTTGTATTGAACAGCCATAACTGTCTAGATAATATATATATATAGGGAGTCAAAAAGAGTAGATATATAAGACATGATGATTGATGAATCTATCAACAAAGCTAGTTCAAAAATAAAAGTAAAATAGCATATGTACTAAATAGTGTAAAGATATTAGAGGTTTCACAAAAATTTGTTGACTTCTATAATGATTATCTTAAGTTATACTTAAGATAATTTATTATTGATTGACACTTGACGGTCTAAAAACTATAAAAATGAAACTAAAAAAATTAAGCAAATTACCTTTACTGTTTTGTGTAGATTTTGGGTATCCTCTTTGTCCACAAATGGCAATTCTCCTACCAACTGAACAGGTACAAAACAATAACACATCAGCCAAAAAATGAACAAAACTAGCATATAATACAGAGAAAACTCATCAAGTCAGAATCAGTTAACTCTAAGGCATTTTAAGTGCTTCATAGTAGTCACTAAATTATGTTATTTCTATTTCACTCTAACAAGGAAATGCCACTGCTTTTGCTAAGTGACTGCTGAACAACGAAGACCCATTCAATAGCAAAATGGACTCTGATATCAATACCCGTCTTCGTCTATTGCCACTCACAACAACTCAAGGTGATCACCCTTATGCAGACAGCAAGCAACTTGCAACAGTGAATGGGTTACCTTGAAGCAAGTCTTCGTCCTTGTTGATGGTGTGTGTTGTTGTTGCGCTCTCAATAGGGATTTCACGGAAAGAAACTTGCGGGGAGTGAACAAAAGGAGTGTGTTTTTTAAGGATATTTTAGAAAAAGACAAATACATGGGAGTGTATTAATATAAAAAGGGGAATGTAAATAACAATTTCCTATCAGATAAAGTGACCATCGCTTATTCTCCCAATCCGGAAGGTTAATGGAATGAACTGTGAAAAAAATGAGTTGAGATGAAAAGATGAAAAATATTTAAATTGACAGAATGTAATGTAGAGATGTGAGACCCACATCAATTATTGAAACTTCTATTTCAAAAAATACATTTAAGTGTAATTAAATTAAACACTAAGTCATCAAAAGACAAGTAGAGTTAGTGATATAATGTATTTTTTTAAGGCTAAATGAGTTAGTGATATATAATACCTCTAAAAAAAGTTTAGATTTCTAAAATAAATTATATTTATCTATCTTAAAATGAATTTTAGAGAGTAAAAATATTATTTCAGGTTTTTTAGGGTGAAAATCGAAGAAAAATATTGTAAGGATCAAAATCAAAATTCACTATCTTAAATAGAAACTAAGGATATATATATATTTTTTAAAATTTTAGATTGATGAAATGTAAAGAAAAAATTTATAAGAATTAAAATCAATATGCATTAAATTTACAAGACTATTTTTTTTTTTTTTGTAAAGAAATGCTGAGATGGTTAGATTCGATAGATATTATGTAATCTGTGTAAGGATAAGTAACGATAACAGGGGCCACAAGAGAGACGTTAACTAGCAGCTTCATTTGTCGCTACAAAATATTTGAGGTCACCAATTGAGGACACTAGAACCATAACAAATTTCAAATGCGCATACAAAATTTTCTTCCACTCTTCAAAACCACGCGAATTCTAATCTGAACTTCAACACTCCGAGGAACAAAAATGCTACTCCTTCCCGTGCTTTCTCTCTCTCCCTCCTTCCCCTCTCTCGCTTCGAACCGTTATCTCCAATTTCGACCTCGTCGGAGCCGCCGCGTCGTCCGATGCGCCGCCCCGGAGTCCGGTGGCGATGAGTTCACGGCGAAGTCGGGGTACCTGTTCGAGCTGAGCGCCACGGAGGCGGATTCGCTGGGGGAATACCGGATACCGAAAATCGCGGCCGTATACTCGCGGAAGCCTCTGCTCGTTGCTCGCCGCTTGGTGCAGACCGGCGTCGCGTTCGGGAAGTGGTTCGGTCTCCGCTACATCGATACTCTCTTGGACCGCTCCGAGTCAATGTTTCAGGTTTCGTAACGCTCTGTTTGTTTCTATTTGTTTATTTATTTTGGCGAATTCAGGTTTGGAGGAAGTAGTTTCGTGTTATTAGAGTTAACAGTGTTTAAGATTTTGTAGGAAATGATTAGTTGTTATAATTAGAATCAGAATGGAGGATTGTGTAGGAACTCATTTGTTGTGATTAGAATGGAGGATTTTCAAGGAAATGATTTGTTCTTATGATTAGAATGGAGGATTCTGAAGGAAGTGGTTTGTGTTGTTGGAATGGAGAGTTTTTTTAACTTTTGAATAAAATGATCGTGGAGTGTATTTTTGAAACCTATGGAGTAAGTGGAGATTCTTGAGATTGTTTACTTGCGGTTTGCGATGAAAAGAACAGAACAATTCATTTATGCGGTTATTGTTTGGTTTTGCAGGTTAGAGCTGCAGAGCTGAGGAAGATATTGGTGGAGCTTGGGCCGGTATGTAATGCTGGATTGAATGCATAATAATTCAGTTTTAGTAGTGGTTTTTCTTAATTGCTATTTTCTTTTAATTGGTTGATTTGGTTCATTGCTGTTTTATACTACTTTCTTGCAGGCATATATCAAAATTGCCCAGGCTATATCATCCCGTGCTGTAAGTTTTGGTTTATCTGTCACATTATTAAAACTGATCTCCATGTTCTTTGGTTTGTTTCTGGTCTTTATGATCCTTCTTCTATGGTTTTCCTGTTATCATATGTCTATTGCCACCAACAAGAAGAGTATAGGTGAAGGAATTCACGGAAACCTTTGATTTACTTGTTGGTGGTGATAAAGCTTTACATTTCCATCCTTATTATGGTGTTTAAAACCCGATGGGGGAACAGCAATCAAGATTCCTTTAGGACACAAAAAGGGGAACAAACATGAAAATAAATAGAAAAAATAATTAAGAAGTGAAAGTTAATTAAACATTTACAATGTCATATCATAAAAATTTTTCATTTCAAACCACCTCCATCTTGAATCAAATATCCTAAAAAAAAATACCTGACAATATTAAATATGATGATCTGATCTGGTGTTAGATGTAATTGATATACAGGTATGTGATTTGTACAGGTGTTATGTTCTGACAATTATTTCAATAGTGTTCCCAATTTTTTTTCACCAATTGCGTTTTTGTATTCATATGCACTTTCTAGTCTATACATGGGGTGGGAATACTGGACTCTGTTATGATGAAATGTAAATTTATGCTCATTTTCTGTTAAGATTATGGCACACACTTTAATTTACAGTGACTGCAATTAGGATATGCAATCTGAAAAAAAATTCCTTGTAGGATTTGATACCACCATCATATCTAGATGAGCTTTCACTGCTACAAGATCGAATAAGTCCATTTTCCTCTGAAGTTGCTTTCAGTATGATAGAACAAGAACTGGGTTTATCTTTGGTAGAACTTTTCTCAGAGATTTCACCTGAGCCAGTAGCTGCTGCATCCCTTGGGCAGGTTCATTTATCTGGCCATTTTGGTGTGTTTTTTTGCTAGTGACTGCAGAGTTTCTGAGAGGACATTCATGTCTTTTTTTTTAGATTTTAATACCTTAGAATTGGAACTTCTGTCTCTGAAGCATAGGTTTATCAAGCTAGGCTTCGCAAAACAGGACAGGTTGTTGCTGTTAAAGTGCAAAGACCAGGAGTTCAAGCAGCAATTTCCCTTGACATATTAATCTTGCGTTTTATGGCAGGATTGATTAGGAGAGCTGGCAAGTTTAATACAGATCTTCAGGTGAAGTTGCAGTATGTGACTAAGTTGAATTTATGCAACATATGATTTTAGAGTATATTAACACCAAAATGCCTATCATTGCTACTAATGCCTCTTAACTTCAAGACTGGTTGATATAGAGTTATTCATTTTTCAATTTTTTCTTTGAACTCATAGTAGTTAGGGGGCATAGTACATACTGCCTATGTCATATCCTTCAATCTTGTATCTATCTGCATGTGTATGTTATATTTTGAAGTTCTATATTGCATCAGTTTGTTGAACTTAGATTTCTATGTATGCAGGCAGTTGTTGATGAGTGGGCATCAAGTCTTTTCCGGGTATGTTCTAGAGTATGTGTGTTTGCGTGGTAAAATAATATGAAATTATTTTCACTATTTCTTATACAAACTTTTGAAAACGGAAATCAAAGTGAAAACTGAGTGATATTTTTGTAATTAAAAGAGAAAATAGAAAAATGAGAACATAAAGCATTTTCTCAAACCAAATGGACCTCAATTTATCTGAATCTCTTATCTCTAAATCTTATTTTCTGCAATTGAACTTATAATCCAAGTCTACATGGTTTAAGAGTCAAATAATGTTACATCGTTCTTTCTTCCCTTTTGTTTGATTAAAACTGTTTAATGTTTTGTACGGCAATAAGATGTCAGCATATTAATTTCATATATAATGTTTCAAAAATAAAATTCTTAGAAATTCAAATTGAATACAGGTAAATCACCTTGAATGCAGGAGATGGACTACAATAATGAAGCAAGCAATGGTATCAAGTTCAGGTAAGTGCATGTTGTCGAGATTTTTAAAACACAACTCACACTTCTGGTCTAAGTTGTATTATTAGAGATATTAGTTGAATTAACTTTTCAGTTCTGTTACAATTAGTTACAGATTAGTTACTACACTGACTCAGCAATGAGTCAGACTGACAGCTATTATAGCTGGTTCTCTTGTATCCTATGCTTAATGAATGATCTGATAATTTTCTCTTCATGCTGATTCTCTCTCTCTCTCTCTATTTCCTGAATTCTTTATGTTGCATTGTCTGAAAGCATGTGAGTCTAGTCTGGTTCTTGTCATAATTATAGAAGTTAGAACATATTTAACACATGTTTGGTGTCAAAAGTACTTTTTCTTTTTTTCTAGTTTACTCTTAAGAATTCGGGTTTGGGAGATGAAATGAACAAAAGAATTGTGGAGATATGTCTTATTTGCTGGAGTTTTGTCCATGGATATATGGCTTGTCATCAGCCATAGAACAGTTGGCATAACTACATGAGAAGCTCTCTTAGAATGTGGATTTGGTCCTAACTCAACACTAAAAGCTAGCTCATAGGATGAGAGTTGCCCCCACTTATATATATTATCTTGTCACTATTTCTAGCCAATGCAGGACTTGGGTTTTTCCCAATAGAGACCTTTCCTAGGGATGCAAATTTGATGTATCTCTTGTGCTTTTATTTGGCTATAACCAATGGTTAATGATTGTTTTGTTATTTGTTTATGTATGAACAGGAACTTATATGGTTCTATACCAGATGTGGTGGTTCCATTAATGTATACGGAATACACTACTCGCAAGGTCCTAGTTATGGAATGGATTGAGGTATTTTACCATTTGTTGTTTGCTCACCATATTTTTGCTAGAATAGTTTAGTGTTTGTAAAGATTTGATGCCAAGATGAATTTATAATATATCTCTGAATAAGATGAGCAACTCAGGAATTAGGAAATATCCTGAATATCCTTTGCGATGGTTTGGGCATGAATACTTGATACTTACCTAGAGAAAAGGTTAAATTTAATATCATCATGATCTTCTTCCTAAATGATGTTGTGTGCCTTTTGAGTTTCGAGATTTAGTTCTTGGATATATGCCTGAAGTGTTTCTCCCTTGAAAACAAGTTAAGGCATATAGGGAAAATTTGTCTTTACACATTCTCGTTTGTTGCTTGCTGAAAAAAGTTGAGAATTCTGCTGATGCACTATGGTATGGCTATTGTAGGGGGAAAAGTTGTCTGAAGTGAAGGATCTCTACCTGATTGAGGTCATTTATGAAACTAGTTTCAAGCAAGTTATTCTAAATTTTTAATCTGTAGAATTCTTGGATTTTGTATCATGATGCTAAATATGTTTCCTATTTCCTGATGCTGATTAGGTAGGAGTTTACTGCTCATTCAATCAACTTCTTGAGTGTGGGTTCTATCATGCAGATCCACACCCTGGAAATCTTCTTCGGACATATGATGGAAAATTGGCTTATTTAGGTAATTGAAGATTGAATATTTAATATTTCAAATTCTTTGGTTTCTTGGTTGATGTTTACATAGATTTGTCTTGTTTCTGAGGATTTAATGATAGAAATAAGCGAAACACTTGGAATAACTTGTTCATTTCTTGAATTTAATGGTGCATTCTTTTTCCCTTCTTTTGCAATAGATTTTGGTATGACTGGTGAGTTCAAACAAGAATTACGCGACGGATTCATCGAAGCTTGTCTACATCTTGTAAACCGTGATTTTGATGCATTGGCCAAGGACTTTGTCACTCTTGGGTATTTATATCTATTTATGGTCCCTTACAGTTATTAAAGTGATTATTCTCATTGAAATAAGATATCACTGCTTGTAAATTTTATCAGGCTTCTTCCACCAACTGCAGACAAAGAAGCTGTTACAAAGGCTTTGACAGGTTTTTACTTTATTGTGTTTAGTTGAATTTCAAACAGTTGTGACTGTATACTGCAGGTAACATTCCTTCTTTGTTGAGGTTATATTAATTCTGTCACTTGCATTTGTTTCTTTATAGGGGTCTTCCAAAATGCTGTTGCCAAAGGAGTTAGCAATATCAGCTTTGGAGACCTTTTAGGAAACTTAGGAACCACCATGTAAGCTCTTTGCTGATGGTTGATGCATTACGTATACTTGTTGAATCTACAATATATTCGAAAGTTCTTTTTGGTTGGTAACGAAAAAAAAGGCATATGAAATACAATATGGAAGGTCTGTATAGCCTACCAGACAAGGAAACTGTGAAAAAAGCTATCTGCAGCAGCCTGCAGAACACCATAGTCATATTGCTGATTTATTATCATCATATGTTGTCACTGGAACATTTGCTATAAGATCTGATAGTATGCATTTATAACACTTTTGGTAAATGTTTTGAAAACAAGACTATAATTAAAAAGAAGGGAAGGAAATATTTAGTGAAACAGATAAGAGTAAAAAGGGGAAAATATTTATTTCTCATTTTCTATTGACTAAAATTTCATGATTATAGCATTAGAAGAAGGGCATAAAGATTAAAGACATCAACAAAGTGTACACTGTGCAAGAGGGGCCCCCAAAAATTGAGAGCAAAATGAGATGATATACTCATCCTGTTCTATGGTGAATGAGCATAGGGTACAATGAGTTTTAGGCCCTTCAAGATTTGTCAAAATTGGTTTTAGTCCCTACATTTTAAAATTGATGGTTTTGGTCGTTGTTTTATTTTTATCAGCTGGTTTTGGTCCTTGTATTTTTTGAAATGTGGTGGGTTTTGTCCATGGTCAAGTCAAACCGAAGTACAAGGCTAGGGATACAATTCGCCACATTTCAGAATACAAGGATCAAAACCATCATTTTTAAAATGTAGGGACTAAAACATATGAAGCATCGATACTTCAATTTGCTTCAGCTATCCATATCTGATACCAATACTCTTGGATACTTCACTGATACATCTCAGTATGGTGAAGTATCCAAACCTATGAAGCACTAATAATTCAAATTTGCTTCACATATCTGATACCGATACTCTTTGAATAGAAACATTCAATTCTTTTCCTATAATACAGAGTATACATGTTCATAGGTAAAATATGTTTTAAATTCCTTAAGATTTGATCAAAATACATGCAAAATAATTTTCTCATCTTTTTAAAATAAATAATATTTAAAAAATATTACACTTAAATGATTTATAATAACAATTTATTCATCTCTTGAGATTATGTAGTCTTACTAATAAAAATAATAGCAAATAGTATATCATATCAAAATTTTAACCTAATAATTTAAATTAATAAGAAATATATATTAAAGAAATGTAAAATATTTTTTTTTGCAGGTATAAATTCAAATTTAGGATACCATCATACTTCTCTCTGGTCATTAGAAGGTAGCGGTTTCCACACATTACTTGCAACACAACCAATAATGTCTGTGCAAAATCCTAAACAGTATCTTCTGTCTTTTAGCCTTGCTGTACTGGAAGGAATTGCAATCAGCTTTAACCCTGAGTACAAAGTTTTGGGTAGTACTTACCCTTGGATTGCTCGAAAAGTACTTACTGACAACTCTCCTCAGCTTAAATCTTCTTTAGAGACCCTTCTTTATAAGGTAAACATATAAGACCCTGCTTTCTGTATGGCACCTCATCTGACATCTTCACCAATACATGCAATTCTGATTCTCGTAGCCATATCTCTTTTTATACTTGTCAAATTCTGTTGGAATATTATCTAAACATTTTTCACTTAATTTTGACTCTGATCATTTGTCAGGATGGAGTTTTTAGAATAGACCGTCTAGAGTCTTTGGTGACAGAGGTAAACAATTATCTTTCTTTGTTCTTTTATACTATTTTCTGTATGAAGTCAAAATTTATATCAGTTATTTCTGGTGTCAGTCTATCATAAACCTAGCCTTCATCCCTATTTCCAAATTAATCAATGAGGGAAAGCCCTGTTTCATGGGCATCTTCCTTATTTTTCTACTCAGGTACTCCTTAATTGTTTGGGTTATTGATTAAGGGAAATGAACCTATTTAAAAAAAATCCAAGTTAGTTCTGATGCTCCAGCTTGTTTTTCATCCATTCATTAGGTTCCAAGGTGTCTCGTTGATTGCTAATTGGTGCTTATGATTTAGGAATTTAAATGCTTACATATTGAAACTTTCCTATTAACTTTTTCATTTCTTTCCAATTGAGTATTCCTGATTGTTGGTTCTGGCATTTAATTAAACCTGTCCTATGGTTCAATTTGATGCAATTTTAGAATCACCCTACTGAGTTAAATCAAGCTATATTAGGGAGATATTCAATCCAAACTCCAAAGTATCATTAAAATGCTTTAAGGTATCTTGTGTGATTTGGCATAAGATAATATTTTCAATTTCTTTCCTAGTTGATCCTGTTTCTCAATGAATTCAATTTGTTCAAAATACCATCCTAATATAGTTTCATGACAGTCTCTCCGTGCCAAAACAGAAAAGGCCATAGTAAAACAAACTGAAGGCACTGATTCGACAATGGTTATGAAGGAAATTCTTTCTTTTACACTAACAGAAAAGGTACATTTTGTATGTCATTACTGATTAACATTCTATTTTGTGGCTACCTCTAACTTTTCCCCACCAAAATGGATTTTGCGAAATCTTTTGCAGGGTGAATTTGTAAGGGAAATAATTGTTCAAGAATTTGCTAAAGTAAGTTTCTTCTTAGTTGTTTGTTAATACTACAATAGCAGTGAGGAATATGAAAAATGAAAAATTGAATATATAGTGTTTAAATTTATTGGCTAATGATTTTAAGGGTATTTAATCATGACTGTTAGCATTTCGTTATTTGATTGCAAACTCCCTCATTGCATGAATTTTTAAAGATACTTGACACATTACTAACAATGTCCATAACATGGTGTTCCTGAGCTTGCCTAAATGGCATGCAAGTATTACTTTTCTATTGTAGGATTTCTATGAGCGTGTTGAAACCAAATAGAAATTCAGCTACAGCATTGAGCTTATGTTTGGTTCTTCTTGTATTTTATTGTAATTGGTTTGCTTTCAGTCTATCAGTATGTTTCTATGTTGTCTAGATTCTTGAAAGGGAGCAATAATAATGATGCAATACCATGAGATCTTGGCTTTCATCAATATGTCATGTTAGTAAACTTAAATTTGTGGCTCCTCCTGCATTTTAGGCAAAAAATGCAGATGATTAGTTTAATCTTTTTAACATCATTGAATCCTTCGTTCTTCATTTCTATTTTCTCACCCGTCCTGCAAGTTTTCTAATTTGCTTTAAAAACCAAATTCAGGGTTTAGATGCACTTGGTCTAGCAACCATGGAGACAGCTGCTGCCAGAGTTCCTTTCAGTAGTTTCTTTTATTCCCCTTTAATGACTAAAGAAGATATAATCAACTTGAGAAACTTCCGACGCCTTATGCTATTGCTGTTGGGGGCCAGAAGAAAAGAAGAATCCAGTACAGTAAGATTTTTATTTTACTTAAAAGAGAACTACATCTATACATTTTATAATAATGTATTATTTTCATTTTGAGGGTCACTTGACATTTTACCTAAAGTTCAACCTAGGAAGCAAGGACCTCAGTATTCTCATGTTAAAGCCCATTGGGCTTCATACTACATTATATTATACCAAATCTAGAAACTAATTATCTCTCCCTACAACAGAAAAAGAGTAAAAAGCCAAAACATACAATACAGCAACCAAGCCTTTTGCCACTAAGTACCAAAAACTACTTCAAATTAAATTTTAATTATAAAAATACTGTTGTTACTATCAATTGCCCTCTAAGGACAATGATTAACAAATTGATAAATAGGTTTTTGATAAAATTATGGCGGTGATTTATTAATAATGTTAAATATTATACCATTTAAGAATTTCATTTTTAATTCCTAAGCATTGGCTTAGCAAACTGATACTATTTCAGTGAGAGATTGTTGGTTTTTCTGTCCAATAATTGTGGTGTTGGCTGCAATGCACTCATACTAAAAGAGGTTATTAGCAAACCCCATATATGTGTGTGTGTGACCTTATCTGTAATGATTCACATCAAATACAACTTTCTAATGATTTCTGACATAGTAACCAGTGAGAACTCACTACTACATCATCGATAAACATTCACCAAAATTATGTACAGTAAGTTTGCCTATGATTGTCTTTAGTAATATTTAATTTATATAGTTGTACCCATGTGCCATATGATGGCTACTCTTGTATAACTCAAGACAAGTTGTACATAGCCCCTTTACCTATTATAAAGAACTCCACATACAATGCTAGACAGTAACAAATTCATAGAACAAGGTATGCATATGGATGAAGCTCTTCTGGAATAAAGTAAAACATAATGGTATGAAAATTATGATGTAAAGATTTAAGTCGTTCAACCTATAGTAAAATTATCCTCTAGAGAATATTCTTCCCTGTTTGCTCTTTAATGGGCATGGCTATAGTCACTACTAATGGTTTCGATACAATGCTAGATGTATTTTTTTCCCTATAGTTGTATGCTTTTCTAATTTCTTTTTATATGGACTGGGGAAGTTGGAAAAAGGCAAACTTATTACACTACCACTCTTCTCCCATTAAGGATCATAATTCCGAACATACGTACAGAATTGCTGTTGTTTTCTTGTTGGCTCGTAAATTGCAATATGGGGATCTTTTTTGGATTTTACTTGTTTTATTATACCTGACTTTTAGTCAATCGTTCAGCAATAGGTATATTAAACTTGGAACGCTACATGGACAATCATTTTACTGTTTTGTTTATCCTAATAAAAAAAATTGTACTTTTCATCAATGACATGTAGGAAAGCAGACAGGCGAGTCCTGACAAGAATCAAATACTGTACATGGAGGAGTTGTCGTTAGTTTTAAATCAAGTTGAATCCATTCAAGACATTCTTCCTATAATTTCTGTCATTCTTGAGGTAAATCTAAGCATTAGCATTTTATTTAAGAAATGTGGCTGTTTACCCATTTTTTCATTAACCTGTATAAGTCATAAGTCATAAGCAATTTTGCTTCTAGATATTCTTTAATCTATATAAACTGCTGAAGCATATGACTATCTATGTAAATGGCAGCTCCCACCAGAATCCCAGCAGCAATTGCTTCAATTGCCAGTTAACTTGGTTAGAAAGTTAATATCTCGTGCTGCTGCAAGAACTGTAAGGAGGGCCTTTTTATAACATGGATGAAGTAGCTGAAGCTGAAATCTTTTTGTACTTCTCAACAAGTGACCGGAGAACATTGAAAAATAAATAAGGCTTTATGACAAGGCCTTTAATCCTTAATGCTTCAATACACTGTTGATTCAACAACATATTCTTCGCTTTCAATTTCATTTTTTTTTATTAATTTTATCTTCGTTGTAAGTATTTATAGGTTTGCTTTTTCAAATGGTTGTAAGGTAGTTAGGACTATAGAAAACTAAAGTTTAATATAAGAATTCATATTTTGTTCCAAATAGTAATTAAAATTTCTCAAGGACTAATTTGCTCTATTTTTAGAAGTTTCAGTGCAAGCAAACCGACGAAAAGGGGGCAATTTTTTTTTCAAAATTATTAAAATAGAGTAAAATTTAAATTAATATTCAAAAAGGAATAAATTATAGGTTATGCTACGACTTGTGAATTGAATTGAAGGTAGTAAAGTATGTTACAATTTTCTTTTTCTATTTTCACTGAAGTAGTAAACTATTTTCTGATTTTTTTTTCAATATACTTTAAAGTTGTAAGGAATTTTTTTTCCATTAAAGTCATAAAATATTTTACGATTTTTTTTCCAACACAAACTTAAAATCGTAAAGAAGTATTTTTTTTTTCTTTTTCCAACAAAGTCGTAAAAAACTCAACTTCAATTTTTAATTTTTTTTAAGTCATAAATTATTTATGCCTTCAAAATTATTTTATACAACATATTAAATAAAATTAAAATTATTTATTTACTAAATAAATAAATAAATTTTTTTACAATTTTAAAAAATTTGAAAATAAAATAAAAAGATTACCATAAAAAATTTATAACTTTTATTAAAAAAATGTATTACAACTTTGAAGTCCTAATTAAAAAAAAGAAATTTTTTTATGACTTTAAAGTCATAAAAGTAAAAAAAAAATTATATTAAAGTTGTAAAATTATTTACGATTTCAATTAAAAAGATTAAAATGGTACTAGTTTTTAATTTAGAAGTTATAACACAGTCAATATGAAGATTCAAAAAAATAATACCCCTTTTGGTTAAAAAAGCTTACTACATGTATTTCCAATGATTGAAGAATTAGGAGTGTAACTAGTTTTATTTTGGAGGAATAAACATACATCTTATGTTGAAATTTTATTCTTGTTTGAAACTTATGTTAATTATTTGTTATTGATAATTATATGTTTTTATGTTGTGATTGGTATCCATAATTATCACTTTGATTTATGTGATTTTTGTCCAAAATTGTATTTATGCCATGATTGTTATTTATAACTAAATTTTAACAAAATATTTTAAGTGTATTTTGTGGCTGGGAAAACCAACCACGGTCTCGGGGCAAATTTCTGGCCCTATCGATTTTCAAGGGGGGAAGTGAGGTAAGCAAAAATCATCCCAAACTTGCCCCAAGACCCATGCTATATTAAACTTAAATTTGTATAAATTATTCTGTTTGTTATCAGAATTAGATTCTTATTGTATTTTGTATTGTTTTTCTTCGGTATTGGATCTTGTAATTTATTATATTATTATATTATATTGTATTTTATTTATTATTTTCTATAATTATGCTGGAAAATAATTTTTTATTTAATCAAAGTATAAATAATAAATATATAAATTAAGTAATTGAACACGAATGATTAATATGTTAAAGTTAAAATTATAGTAAATAATTTAATCTTTAACAAAAATAATTCTTAACTTGATTTTATTTATTTTTCAATCCAACTCAGAATTAATTAAATCCCTTCTCTTGATGAACATAAGAGTATGAAGGAGTAAAAATGGAACGCTGATGGGCTAATGCTAGGATAAAAAAATGAATAGAAGTGGGAGACAGTTGGAAACAACCGTGAAATAAAAAAATTTATATTCTTTTTAGAAAGCAGTACAAATAAAATTATAAATGTCGATAAATATTTGCTTTGGGTGTAAAATAAACTAATAAAGAATCAATAACATATTTCTTTTGGTACATTTAAAAAAAAATAATTTTTAACAATACTTTCATATTTCAACAATTCCTAATATAACCTATTTCATTACTTGAAATTTTGAATCCCATTGATTAACAAATGAAATCTACTAGATTTTTAGTAGAATTAATATGAATTTGACCTAACATCGGTTTTTCACTTTTAAAAATAAATAAATTCGCAATATTAAAATAGTACTAACCTACTTTATTGGTTCAGCCAGTGCGTTATGACGTGGATCCTTTTCAGCCGTTCACGTGCGACGATAGTTACGAAGATTCGCTGGCTTTTCACATTTCACGAGGTAGGGTTCATGGATTTAAATTAGAGCCAAAGGTAACACAATTGGTGAATCAATTGAATTGAATCTCTCCAAATTTCACTTCAAATGAGAGTAGTGTTGCTCTTTGTTTTCATTGTTGACTAAGTAGTTGTGAATCTTTTGCCCTTAACCATATGAAGGTGTTAACTCGTTCTCTATGTTGGATTTTATGGAACTGGAGGGATAGGTAAAACAATGACTGCTGTATAAGTAATTGTTATAGTTAGTTGTTGTTTTACCTATTCCACCCATTCCATGTATCCCTTTCCTGAGGGCGCGGTTAATTTCTTACTTTTCACTGCCGATTCCGTTGAAGCTTTGGGTTTTAATCAGACGAATGAAAGTATATTAAGTTTTTGCTCTGGATTTATGTGCCTGTAAAATGATCTTAAGATTCTAACTTTATTATTTGTTTATGGGATTTTTTTTTTCTTTTTTGGCCAATAGTTCACAGATCTGAGAGTTTCAAGTTTTCCCTCTTGTTTTCTATGCCAGTAAATTGATTTTAAGATTGTTAACTGGATTTTTGTTTTTTTTTGTTTATTTGGTATTTTTTTTCTCCAGATGTTCATAGATCTGGGAGTTTAAGCTTTGATGGTTGTTGATTTGTCTTAGTTATATCTGATTGTGATGTGTTTGGTGTTCCGATTTTGAAGATCTATTATTTCAAAATTGAGAATTCTATTAAGTTTATTTAAGGTTCATGAATCGGTGGAAAGAGCTCAGATCTTGGTTGGTTTATCCTGCAATTAGTTCAATGTTGTTTTTCTTGTTAATTGTTAGTAGGAGGGATCGAATCCTTTATCTCCTAGGTCAATGTTGTTTGCAAACTCGGCATATTTGTTTATTTTTTCTTTTTTATTGATCGAATTTATTGATGTTATAACATATCAGTTGAATTGCTTCAGAATGATCTTACTTGTTTAAAGAAGCTCTAATCGGTTTATTGGGAGCTTATTGAAGAAATTAAAGGGATTCCACCCAACTTAGGAACATTCTACGGTCCGAATTTTAAGAATGTTTTGAGGGAGTTTATTTTTGAATATTTTGTGAGGATCTTCAAAAAGCTGCACTTTATAGTGTACATGGATGTTATTGAATTAGGGTCCTCTTTTGGTTACTTATTTGATTTAATAATTGATATTTAACTCGACTCAAACTCTACATATGATAGATTGGTACAATTACAATTGACAGAAAACCTTGTTGCGTGCCATGAATAAGGATTTCATCCTGGTACGAGCACCGTTTCAAGGGACCATAATTTTTTTTTCCTACCTACTTATGTTTTATGCCCCAATAAATAACCAAAATTGATCATCAATGGGTTTCAATTGAACGGAAAGATCTCACTTCTCAGTTGCTGTTCATGCATGTATATTTTTGGATAAAATTCAAAATTTGAAGATGTGGATCTAGTGTCAGAAAATTAATGAATTGTGTGCTGTTTTCAACCGGTGTCAATAACATGGACCAAATGGGAATGTTAGCCATAGATTGAAGTCCATGTTTTGTAACAAAAGCTTGCAGGGAAGTATCATTTAGCCTAACCTTGTAAAAGGGGCAAACTAAATTATGGATCTGATGAATTGGTGAGCAAGTGTAAGGAAAAAATATATGCAGTGGGAACAAAAATTGCGTACGGGACAAAAGGCACCAAGCATCATTGTTTACTTCTCTAGCATTGAAGTCATTGATCAATGTGAAATGGGATTAGAATTCGATGGCATCAATATGGTTAAGTAGCTGTCCGTGTTCAAGATAACTACGCTTGCATGTCGCATGTATTTTCCAGCTTTCACATGATTTCATTCAAATATAGTTTTAACATTTTGAGAGTCTATTATTTTGTTTTTCAAATTTGTAAAATGTTTTTCAAGTCTCTTCTGCAATAAAAGATCTTCACAAAAAAAATGTATTCAAGTTAGACTTCTGCAATAAAAGAGCGTCACAAATATGTATTCAAGTTGTTAGAAATTAACTTAGAAAGAATGCCCGGGAAAGTGTTTCACAGAAAAAACTTGAGAGAATTTTTTAGTTTAATTAAACTTATAAAATGAGAATGAAATAGTTGTATAGTTCTGAGTTATGGTCAATGTCGTTTGGTAATGATGTGGAGATTGTGAGGATGGCAATGATGACGTTGTTGTTGCCGGTGACATTAGTGGTGGAGAATGGGATCTCATCTTTGGATCTGAACACATTGCAAAGAAGAAGAAGAACAAGGAGGAAGATAGAGTTTCATACTATTCATTTTTATTTTGTTCAAATGTATTTGTTGGGTGTGAATACGAATGGAGTGGTGTATAATTGTGAGTATGGTTGATATCAGAAGGTGGGAAAAAACTTCATAATCATTTTGGGTGGGTGTATCTTATGGGGTCCTATGGTGAAAGGGTCCTTAGCTATTGTCTACGTATGAGCATAAACTAGGACATGGATTTCCCACAGTCGGCGGAAGCACGCATTGGCGAAGTCATACGATTAAAGCTGTTTGATGAAGATCCAACGATTCATGAATTATTTTTGTAAACTCAACTTAAAAAACACTTTCCAAATGCTAACCGTCTGATTAGGGGGTGGGGGTTGGATAGGTGAGGGGGTGGGGGATAGAGAGGTCATTTTCAAGGGTAGAGGGTAGCTGGAGCAAATTGGGGTGCCAATAGAAATTTCTTTAACTTTGGGAGGCCCACGAGGCCAAGATAGAAATGAACCAATTTGAAGGAAACAAACAAATTAAAGCTGTAAAAATAAAAAATATCCAATTATTACCCCGTGTTCTTTTAGAAATTGAATGGAATCATGTGTACTGCACTATAAATGACCACCAAATAAATGGTTTATTTAACAAAGTGGAATCCATGTCTTCAAACAAGTAGCACGAAGGACATCAAAACCATAGTTCACCGAAGGACGCTAGTTTAAATTTCATCCTTTTAGTGAACTTCAATGTAATTAAATAAATCAAAGGATGGGATATACATGTTGTTTGAAGACTCATTGGACGGTAACGCAAAATAAAGTAACATTATAGTCAAATCCAAAATGTTAATTTTATTAGAGTCGACCATCACGGCACGAGAAGTCATCAGAGTGGTTGAGTTATTTGTTCAAGTTGACAATTTAACAATTCTCGAAGATAAAATGAAACTTCGAGGAAGATGATAATGTCAGTTTCGTGTGCTGAGTTATTTAAGAAATAAAAACTTCTATTTATTTATTTATTTATCATACGAAATCTTGTCTTGAAACTTGTGTATATGTAAGATGGTGTTTGGCTTCAATTTTATATTGTGAGCTAATTCAATTGAGCATAGTGGGAATACAATGTCCTCCTCTTCCTTTAGCTATGGATGGAAATATGATGTGTTCCTCAGCTTCAGAGGCTCTGATACTCGCCATGGTTTTACTGGTCATCTCTACAAAGCTCTGTGTGATAGAGGAATCCACACCTTCATTGATGATGAAGAGCTTCAAAGAGGAGAAGAGATCACACCATTACTTGTCAAGGCAATTGAAGGGTCCAGGATTGCCATCCCTGTGTTCTCTAAGAACTATGCTTCTTCCACTTTTTGCTTAGATGAACTTGTCCACATCCTTGCCTGTGTTAAGGAAAAGGGTACACTGGTTTTACCAGTTTTTTATGAGGTTGATCCCTCTGATGTACGACATCAAAGAGGTAGCTACAAAGATGCACTGAATAGCCATAAGGAGAGGTTCAATGATGACCAAGAGAAATTGCAGAAATGGAGGAATTCTCTGAGTCAAGCAGCTAACTTGGCTGGTTATCATTTCAAACATGGGTAATGTTTTTTTTTTTTTTTTTTTTTAACTTTGTTTCTTTCCTTCTTTCTTTAGTTTTAACTTGTCTGTTGATTCAATTAATTGTTGAAATTCATGGATATGTTATGTGTTGCATTTAGTATGGCTTCACTCAATTGTGCAGGATTGAAAATGAATATGAATATGACTTTATTGGCAACATTGTTAAAGAGGTCTCCCAAAAAATTAATCGCACTGTTTTGCATGTTGCGGATTACACCGTTGGACTGGAGTTTCGAATGAAAGAAGTAAACTCGCTTTTGAATTTCAAATCTGGTGGAGTACACATGGTAGGGATCCACGGAGTTGGCGGAGTAGGCAAAACAACACTTGCTCGAGCAATTTACAATTTGATTGCTGATCAATTTGAAGTATTGTGTTTTCTTGATAATGTGAGAGAAAACTCAATTAAAAATGGATTGGTGCATCTCCAAGAGACACTTCTTTCTAAAACAATTGGAGAGAAGGGTATTAAGTTAGGAAGTATCAACGAAGCAATTCCAATAATAAAGCATAGGCTCCACCGAAAGAAGGTTCTTTTGGTTCTGGATGATGTTGACAAACCAGATCAGTTGCATGCAATTGCTGGAGGGATGGATTGGTTTGGTTCTGGTAGCAGAGTCATCATTACCACTCGAAACAGACATTTACTAACATGCCATGGGGTTGAAAGCATATACGAGGTTCATGGGTTAAATCATAAAGAAGCTCTTGAATTGCTTAGTTGGAGTGCTTTTAAAACTGGCAAAGTTGATCCATGCTATGTGAACATTTTAAACCGTGCAGTAACTTATGCTTCTGGCCTTCCATTGGCTTTGAAAGTAATTGGCTCCAACTTGATTGGAAAAAGGATAGAAGAATGGGAATCTGCCTTAGATCAGTATCAAAGAATTCCTAATAAAGATATTCAAGACATACTTAAAGTAAGTTTTGATTCTTTAGAGGAATATGAACAGAATATTTTTCTTGATATTGCCTGTTGCTTCAAAGGATATCGTTTGTCAGAAGTTAAAGAAATACTTTTTAGTCATCACGGTTTCTGCCCACAATATGGTATAGGAGTGTTGATCGACAAATCTCTCATAAAGATTGATTGCTTTGGTAACGTGACATTGCATGACTTGATTGAAGACATGGGTAAAGAAATTGTCCGAAGGGAATCACCAGAAGAGCCTGAAAATCGCAGTAGGTTATGGTGTCCTGAAGATATAGTTCAAGTCTTAGAAGAAAATAAGGTAACACTAATATATAATTCTTTCATGATATTATTGTCCTGGTGATAGTATAAAAGCATAATTATTTCTCCGTTTGCAATCTTAATTTCGTTGACAATTGTGGTTAACCACACTTTTGTCTTAAAAGGGTACTAGTAGAATTCAAATGATAGCTCTGGATTATCTCAATTATGAAGAAGTAGAATGGGATGGAATGGCCTTCAAGGAGATGAATAACCTCAAAACACTTATCATTAGAGGTGGTTGCTTTACCACAGGTCCCAAACATCTTCCAAATAGTTTAAGAGTATTAGAATGGCGGCGATATCCTTCACCATCTCTACCATTTGATTTTAATCCGAAGAAACTTGTCTCACTACAGTTACCTGATAGTTGCTTAACGTCTCTCAATTGGCTCAACTCAAAGAATGTGAGCATACAAGTTCTCTTCTTTAATTCTATATCAATAAATTTTCCTAAGCATTATTTGTTTGATTCCTCTTATATTTCTTTTTTGTATTTTTTTGGCAGAGGTTCTTGAATATGAGAGTTTTGAATTTTAATCAGTGTCATTATATAACAGAGATACCTGACGTATGTGGTGCCCCAAATTTACAAGAATTATCATTTGAATATTGTGAGAATTTAATTAAAATTCATGTATCGGTTGGATTCCTGGATAAACTTAAAATCTTGGATGCTGATGGCTGCAGCAAGCTTACAAGTTTTCCACCAATGAAATTGACCTCTCTTGAAGAACTTAAACTTTCATTTTGTGCTAATCTTGAGTGTTTTCCAGAAATATTAGGGAAGATGGAAAATGTCACTTCCCTTGATATTAAAGACACTCCCATAAAAGAACTGCCATCTTCAATTCAACATCTCAGTCGACTTCAAAGAATTAAACTGAAGAATGGTGGAGTTATTCAGTTACCAAGTACCTTTTTTGCAATGAAAGAACTTCGTTATTTGCTTGTTAACCAATGTGAGGGGTTGCTACTACCTGTAGAGAACGAAGGGAAAGAACAGATGAGCTCAATGGTGGTTGAAAATACCATTGGTTATCTTGATCTTTCACATTGCCACATATCAGACAAATTCCTTCAAAGTGGTCTCCCTTTGTTTTCCAATGTGAAAGAACTATACCTAAATGGGAATGATTTCACAATTCTTCCTGCCTGCATTCAAGAATTTCAGTTTCTGACAGAACTTTATTTGGAAGCTTGTGAGAATCTTCATGAAATTGGATGGATTCCACCGAATTTAGAAATATTCGCTGTAATAGATTGCACATCCTTGAAAGAATTAGACCTCACACTTCTTCCCACATGGAACAAAGAATGTTGCCTTTTAAGGAAGCTTCTTTTATGTGGATGCCGGAATCTTGAAAAACTTAAAGGGATTCCACTGAACATAGAAGAATTGATTGTAGAATCCTGCAATTCCTTGAAAGATCTAGATCTTACTCTTCCTCCTTCATGCACCCGACAATGTCGTATTTTGAGTAAACTTATATTGGATAGTTGTATGGATTTTGAAGAAATAAAAGGGATTCCATCCGACATTGGAGTATTTTCTGCAAGAGAATGCTCATCCTTGACTTCTGAGTGTAGAAGCATGTTACTTAACGAGGTTGGTATTTTCCTATATATTTGATTTGATAATTAGTATATTTCAACTTGACTCATACTTTATGCTGCTAAATATGTATGAATGAATTATGACCTATAGGAATTACATGAAGCCGATGGGTTCAAAGAGTTTATTTTGCCAGGAACTAGAATTCCCGAGTGGTTCGAGTGTACCAATGAATCATCAATTTGTTTCTGGTTTCGTGACAAGTTCCCTGCGATATCTGTCTGTGTAGTTTCTGAACCAATGGATTCAGATGTAACGTTCAGCTTTATCATCAATGGTGTGGAACATTTACCAAAGGGTGCTATCTCTTTGGACCTATGCGTTGATCATCTGTGGATTATTGATCACATAGAGGAACTATTCAATGACTGTGTTCTTTCGGAAAATGAATGGAATCATGTGGTGTGTACTACATCATGGGTACCCCAACCAATCAAACAAATTGGAATCCATGTAATCAAACAAGGAAGCAACTTGGAGGATATCCAATTTACCAATCCACTATTGTCCAAAGAAGACCCAGATTTTCGCATACAACATGATGATTCAAGGAAACGAAAAAGACAAGAGTGACTGTCTTCTCCCGGAGATGAAGTATCTTCCCGTTGATTGATAATAAAATTTTGTGGTTTTAGGACACCTTGTTTTGATTATATATTGTGCAATGTTATGTATTCCCAATATAATTACAGGAGGTGCTATGGAAGATTAACATGTAATTTTTTGATTGAAACCACGTAACATATCTACATTTTATTCATTGAGACTAATATAATGTACTTGTTCGAATGAATTTGAAAATCGATATATTTATGCATTTATAATATTACAGTTTTAAAATTATCTCATTAAAATTAATTTTTAAAAATATAAATATATTAGGATTTTTTTAATTAGAAGTACGTTAGACTTAATTCTTAAAGTTTATTTCAAGTATAATAAACTAGCATGCCCGCAAACAGGTTATAACTAGTTTATTATAAAAATAAGGTTAAATGTATTAGAAACAGTGATGTTTAAAACCAAAAAGAATCATAAATATAGAGGGCGTGTTCCTAGCATTTCGAGGATAAAGAATCATGTGACAACGTTGAAAAAAGAAACCTGGTTGATTTATTGAAAGAAAGAAACATCGAGGAAGGCGAAGAAGTGAGTTCGGTGTGTTATTTATTTATTTTACGCAGTTTGGGCTTGGCTTACATGAACAAATGTCATATTTAATGTATCATTGTCGGGTGGACTTGACTTCAGTGAGGAATCAACTTTTCTAACGCGTTTAGTCCATTACTGATGTTTTTCCCACTTCTTTATCAACCATCTACTCTTGTTCTCTTTCCCAACTACTCTCAGACATCAGTTTGGTACTTTACTCATTGTTGTTCATTTATCACTGAGCTTCCTTCCTTGTTCTCTCGCTAACCACTCTCTCATCAATCAAAGGTTCGTTTATCTTTTTCATTAACAATTATATTGATCATAGTTTCAATAATAGTTCTCTTTTGGTTTTAAGGTACTCATTGTGGGAATACAATGTCCTCCACTTCCTTTAGCAATGGATGGAAATATGATGTTTTCCTCAACTTCAGAGGCTCTGATACTCGCTATGGTTTTACTGGTCATCTCTACAAAGCTCTGTGTGATAGAAAAGTCCGCACCTTCATTGATGATGAGGAGCTTCAAAGAGGAGAACAGATCACACCATCACTCTTGAAGGCAATTGAAGAGTCCAGGATTTTCATCCCAGTGTTCTCCAAGAACTATGCCTCTTCCACTTTTTGCTTAGATGAACTTGTCCACATCTTTGCCTGTGTTAAGGAAAAGAGTAGATTAGTTTTGCCGGTTTTTTATGAGGTTGATCCTTCTCATGTACGACATCAAAGAGGTAGCTACAAAGAAGCACTGAATAGCCATAAGAAGAGGTTCAATGATGACCAAGAGAAATTGCAGAAATGGAGGAATGCTCTGAGTCAAGCAGCTAACTTGTCGGGCTATCATTTCAAACAGGGGTAATCTTTTATTTGTTTTTCTCTTCTTCATTTTTTAGTTTTAACTTGTGTTGAAGATATACTTTTGTAACTGCATAATATTTTATTTTTCAGTTTTTAAAATAGGATTTAGTAAATAAGTTGATTTCCTATATTTTAGGAGTAGGACAGTTTTAATGGATTAGCCTAGTCAATAAGTGGTTCCTCTTATCTTTAAGGAGCAAGTTAGTTTTAATATTCTGTTTTGCTAATATCTTGTTATCTAATTAGTTTATCTTTTACTATTTATTGTATCGCTGCTGAGAACAATTTGAATTAGAATAGAATAATTCTATTTCCTCTGCATACGTTTTGTCTCTCTTCTCTCCTCTGTTTTTATAATTTCCTCCACAAAACCAACAATTGGTATCGAGAGCCTTATTCTTACGGGACTTCTACCATGGAAGGTGAAGCAAGTTTTTTCCACATAACTCTTCCAATCTTTGATGGAGAGAATTATGATCTTTGGGAAGTGAAAATGCAATCCTACATGGAGTCTTTGGATTTATGGGATGCTGTGGAAGAGGATTATGAAATATATCCGCTGCCTGAAAATCCCACCATGGCCCAAATTAAAAATCACAAGGAAAGAAAGATGAAAAAGGCAAAGGCGAGGTCATGTTTGTTCACTGGTGTTTCACAAATGATATTCATCAGAATCATGACTCTTAAATCACCCAAAGCAATTTGGGATTATCTGAAAGAGGAATACGCTGGAGATGATAGAATACGAAACATGCAAGTGCTTAATTTAAGGAGGGAATTTGAACTTCAAATGATGCAAGAGTCAGAGACAATCAAAGAATACTCAAACAAATTGTTGGGTATTGCCAACAAGATAAAGTTGTTGTGAAGTGATTTTGCTGATTCGAGAATTGTAGAGAAAATTTTGGTAACGGTGCCGGAGAGGTATGAAGCATCTATAGCTTCATTGGAGAACACAAAGGATCTGTCGAAAATCACATTGGCAGAAGTGCTACACGCCCTGCAAGCTTAAGAGCAGCGAAGGTTGATGAGGCAAGATCGTGTTGTCGAAGGTGCTTTGCCCGCCAAACATCATGAAGTTGATGAAAGCAAAAAAGATTTTTTCAAGAAGAATCAACCAGCAAGCAGCGAAAACAGTGCAAACAACCAAGGTAAGGGTAAAAAGAAAAATTATCCACCTTGTCAGCATTGTGGCAAAAAAGGTCATGCACCTTTCAAATGTTGGAGGATACCAGATGCAAAATGTAACAAGTGCAACCAGATAGGGCATGAAGCGGTGATCTGCGCCAACAAAAATCACCATGATGAGGGAGCTCAGATTGCTAATCAAGAAGAAGAGGACCAACTGTTTGTGGCCACATGCTTCTTGAGTAGTGAATCAAGGGAAAGTTGGTTGATTGATAGTGGTTGTACGAACCACATGACATATGATAAGACCTTATTCAAAGATTTGAAGCCAACTAATGTCTCAAAGGTCAGAATTGGGAATGGTGGCTATATTCCAGTAAAAGGAAAAGGAACTGTTGCAATTTCAACGTGTTCAGGTATCAAATTAATATCAGATGTTTTTTATGTACCTAACATTGACCAAAACTTGTTAAGCGTAGGTCAGTTGATTAAAAAGGGATTTAAAGTGTCCTTTGAACATCAACATTGCTTTATCTATGACAATTTTGGCTGGGAAGTTCTAAGGGTTAAAATGAAAGGTAAAAGCTTTTCATTTGATCCAGCAGAGGAGGAGCATACAGCCTATTTCACTCAAGTCACACCCACGGAACTCTGGCACAAGAGACTTGATCATTGCCGTCTTGAAAGAATGCTAAACATGGAAAAAAGGAAATATGCAAAAGAAAATTTGAAGAAGTTTCAAATGGAGGAATGCAAATCTGTTAGCACTCCAATGAATCAAAAGGAGAAGTTTAGCAAGGAAGAAGGTGTTGATAACATTGATGAAGGATATTGTGGGAGCTTGATTGGATGTCTAATGTATCTCACTTCAACAAGGTCAAACATTCTATTTTCTAAAAAGAACAAAATTGGAATTTTTGTTGACAATCAAGTAGCCATTATTGTTGCAAACAATCCCGTGTGTCATGGGAAGATTAAACATTCCAACATCAAGGTTTATTATTTGATAAAGATGCAACAAAGTGGTGAAGTGAACTTAATTTATTGTAAGTCTAAAGATCAATTGGCTGACATGTTTACAAAGTCACTACCTATCAACAAACTTGAACTCAAAGAATTGGAGTTTGCAGTACCAAAAGCAAGGAGGAGTGTTGAAGATATACTTTTGTAACTGCATAATATTTTATTTTTCAGTTTTTAAAATAGGATTTAGTAAATAAGTTGATTTCCTATATTTTAGGAGTAGGGCAGTTTTAATGGATTAGCCTAGTCAATAAGTGGTTCCTCTTATCTTTAAGGAGCAAGTTAGTTTTAATATTCTGTTTTGCTAATATCTTGTTATCTAATTAGTTTATCTTTTACTATTTGTTGTATCGCTGCTGAGAACAATTTGAATTAGAATAGAATAATTCTATTTCCTCTGCATACGTATTGTCTTTCTTCTCTTCTCTGTTTTTTATAATTTCCTTCACAAAACCAATAACTTGTTACTTGTCTATTGATTTAATTTTTTTGTTGAAATTCATGGAAATGTGTTGCATTTAGTATGACTTTAGTATGACTTCTTCAATTGTACAGGAAGGAAGAATATGAATATGACTTTATTGCTAAGATCGTTAAAGAGGTTTCTCAAAAAATTAATCGCACTCTTTTGCATGTTGCGGATTTCCCCGTTGGACTGGAGTATCGTATGCAAGACGTAAACTCACTTGTGAATATTGAATCTGGTGGAGTCCACATGATAGGAATCCATGGAGTCGGCGGAGTAGGCAAATCAACACTTGCTCGAGCAATTTATAATTTGATTGCCGATCAATTTGAAGGGTATTGTTTTCTTAATGTGAGAGAATACTCAATGCAAAATGGATTGGTGCATCTCCAAAAGAAACTTCTTTCTAAAACAATTGGAGAGAAGTGTTAGAATTAATGTCTCATGTGAGAAGCATATGACTTAGTAGGGACTAATAAATAAATAATTAACAATTAATGGCTAAATTGTAATTGGGCTTAATAGGAGAAGTTTCTAGGTTAACTGCTACTTGATGGGAGTAGTGGTTATAAAAGGGGCTTAATACCCACTAATGTGAAATAAGGTCCCCTTCCTGACCAGAAAGTGCTCTTTTCTCACCCATAGCCATCAGGAACGGAGAGAGACAGAAAAGAAAGGTTAAAGGAAGCGAAATCCTATTTCTCTCATTTTCAAGGAAATCAAAGTGCACCAGAGAGAAGTTCCTATGGAGAAAGGTACACATCATTATCTATTATTCTTTATTGATTATTTGTGAGAACCATAAATTTCAAGATCCTGTTGGTTTTCTATAATTGATAGTCTAGGAAACCCTTAAGAATTTTTACATGTGGTATCAGAGCATGTGTTATGAAATTTATGATTCTCCAAGAATGATTTAATTTCTCTCAATTATACATGAACCCTAATTATGAAATTTAGGGATAATTTAATTTCTTTCAATTATGTATGAACCCTAATTATGAAATTTAGGGATAATTTAATTTCTCTCAATTATGCATAAATCCTAATTATGAAATTTAGGAATTTTATTTTCCGTTGCATGTATTGTTTTATTGGTAATATTTTATTACTGTTAAATTCTGTTTTTGGGAAAGAAAGCCAAAAGTGACGCTTTAGTCACGAACTGCAAATTCGTGCCTTTTATTTAAGATAATGATGACAATCATATATTATAATAATAATAAAATTGGGCAATTACGTACCACTTTATAGAAAGTTTTAATTCCAATTACGTTTTGGGAAAATGCAAATATTATCCTTTTTCAAAAGCTGCACGTAGATACGTGCTAATTTCAGTTGTGAAAAGTGTTGCTGCCATGTACGTGCTAATTTCAGTTTTGTGAAAAGTGCTGCTGCCATGTATGTTGGGTGTAGGGAAGGATTCCTTTTCGAATTTCTATTTGCAAACCCCTTGCTGCTATTTACAATCCCACTTGCCTATTTTTTTTTCTCGAAAAATGATCATTAAACATGATTAAAGGATTGAAAGTTTATGTTCTATAATTAAATTAATGTGAGTGTTTTGCAATTATTGGTAGCAGTAAAATATATGTATATACTACATATTTGCTTGAACGTGTTAGAATGTAAAACACAAATAAATGCAAATATTATTTTATGGCCTAGAATGGAATTAATGGAATGGCTATGAATTGTTGATAGCAATAAGTATGTGCAAGTCATATATATTTGGTTGGAATTAAATGTATGTTAAATTTGTTAGTCACCAAAGTGACCAAATTTGTAAGGTTATTTAATTCCAAATTAATAATTATTTCAATTACTCATAGAATAATGGATGCTAAATTATATGATTGTTGGCTTATGGATAATTGAAATTCATTGTTATAAGGCATTTATGGATCGCCCAAAGGTTGATTAGTTGTTATTATAATTAATGAATATTATTGTAGGCGATTTGTGTGTATCATTAGTTTTATTTATATACCCAAAGGAAATAGATACTACTAATTGGTGCATATTTAATTGTCAAATAATGTTAAAATTTTATCAGCATCATCATGTTTGTATGTTGTGTGTTGATGTGTCACCCAAAGGAGAACATCAATATACATTGATTTTTATCTGAGTAAATTATATGTATGACTTGTGTTTCATGTACCAAAATGCTTATGTGAAGTTTTATTATGCAGTACCTGTTCCCAACTCACTGAATTCTCATGTATCATCTGTACCAATTTTTAATGGGCTTAACTTCTCTGATTGGAATGAGCAAGTTCAATTTCATCTCGGTGTTTTGGATCTTGACCTTGCTATATTGGAAGAGAAGCCTGCTACTATTACTGATGCTAGTAGCAATGAACAGAAAGCTCATTATAAAGCTTGGGAAAGATCTAACAGACTCAACCTAATGTTCATGAGAATGACTGTTGCAGACAGTATTAAGACAACTCTTCCTAAAACCGATAGTGCTAAAGAGTTTATGGGGTTAGTGGGAGAGCGCTCTCAAACAGCTGATAAGTCTCTTGCTGGGACATTAATGAGTACACTAACCACCATGAAGTTTGATGGTTCACGTACTATGCATGAACATGTCATTGAGATGACAAACATTGCAGCAAGACTTAAAACCTTGGGAATGGCTGTGAATGAGAACTTCCTTGTTCAGTTTATTCTAAACTCATTACCGTCTGAGTATGACCCGTTTCAAATGAGCTATAATACCATGAAAGATAAATGGAATGTGCATGAATTGCACAGTATGTTAGTTCAGGAAGAAACGAGGCTTAAGAATCAAGGAAGTCACTCAATCCATTATGTAAGCCACCGAGGGAATCAAGGAGCTGGAAAAAAATTTGTAAAGAAACATGATAAAGGCAAAGGACCATTAAAGATCAAGGACGGTCCTGTGGAAATCCAGAAGAAAGCATCAAAGAACAATAATTGTCATTTTTGTGGAAAATCTGGACATTTCCAGAAAGATTGCCCAAAGCGTAAGTCTTGGTTCGAAAAGAAAGGTGAGCTCAATGCTCTTGTATGTTTTAAATCAAACTTAACTGAAGTTCCCCATAATACATGGTGGATTGATTCTGGATGTACAACTCATGTTTCTAATACTATGCAGGGATTCCTTACAATCCAGACCATAAGCCCAAATGAGAAGTTTGTTTTCATGGGGAATAGAGTGAAAGCTCCAGTGGAAGCGGTCGGGACTTATCGTTTAAAACTCGACACTGGACATCATTTAGATTTACTGGAAACTCTTTATGTACCTAGTTTATCTAGGAATTTGGTTTCATTATCTAAACTTGATATTACTGGATACTCTTTTAATTTTGGTAATGGATGTTTCAGTTTATTTAAGTATAATCATCTCATTGGTACTGGTGTTCTTTGTGATGATTTATATAAATTGGAAACATACAGTTTGTATGTTGAAACTGTTTCATCTTTGCATCATAATGTTGACACTAAACGTAGTTTAATGAATGAACGATCTGCTTTCTTGTGGCATAAACGTTTAGGTCACATTTCTAGAGAAAGGATGGAAAGATTAATAAATAATGAAATTCTTCCTTATCTAGATTTTACGGATCTAAATATTTGTGTGGGTTGTATTAAGAAAAAAACAAGCAAAACATACAACGAAAAGAGCTACAAGAAGCACTCAGCTTCTTGAAATTGTGCATACTAATGTTTGTGGACCTTTTGATGTTAGTTCTTTCAGAAAGGAAGGATATTTTATCACCATTATTGATAATGATTCACGTTACGGTTATGTCTACTTACTGCCCGAGATTTCTTAGGCAATGGATGCCTTAGAAATTTACTACTATGAAGTGAAAAGGCAATTAGACATAAATGTGAAAATTATTATATATGATAGAGGTGGTGAGTATTATGAAAGATAAGATGAAACTGGGTAACACCCAGGTCCATTTGCTAAGCTTCTTCAGAAACGTGGCATTTGTGCACAATACACAATGTCCGGTACACCATAACCAAATGGTGTATCAGAAAGGCACAATAGAACTTTAATGGATATGATTAGGAGTTTGCTAATCAATTTGATTTTACCCGTATCTTTGTGGATGTATTCCTTGAAAACTGCCATGTATTTGTTGAATAGGGTTCCTAGTAAGGCAGTTCCAAAGACATTTTTTGAACTGTGGACAAATAGGATACCTAGTATAAGGCACCTGCATGTTTTGGGTTGCCAGAAAAAAATAAGGATTTATAATCCGCAAGAAAGAAAATTGGATGCAAGAACAATCAGTGGATATTTCATTGGTTATCCAAAAAGGTTAAAAGGGTATATGTTTTATTGTTCTAATCATAGTATGAGAATTGTCAAAACTGGAAATACAAGGTTCATTGGAAATGATGAAATCAGTGGGAGTACAGTTCCACGAGAAATGGAAATTAAAGAAGTTAGAGTGTAAGTCCTTTTAGCTTATGCCTCTAACAGTAAGGTGATTACTACTTCAGTTACTGCTACAAACAGTAATGAAGAAGTACAACACAATAATGAGCCCATGATACATAATGAACCCATTGTGGAAGAACCACAAGAAGTAGCATTAAGGAAGTCTCAAAGAGAAAGAAGACCAGCTATTTCGAATGACTATGTGGTATACTTACATGAAATAGAAACAAACTTAAGCATTAATGATAATGATCCAGTTTCATTTTCACAAGCTGTAAGTTGTGATAATTCTGAGAAGTGGTTAAATGCCATGAAAGAAGAGATAGATTCCATGGAACATAATGGTGTTTGGGACCTTGTAGAATTACCAAAGGGTTGTAAGAGAGTTGGTTGTAAGTGGGTCTTCAAGACTAAACGTGACTCTCATGGCAACCTTGAACGTTACAAGGCTAGACTTGTTGCTAAGGGATTTACTCAGAAAGATGGCATTGATTATAAAGAGACGTTTTCACCAGTCTCACGGAAGGATTCTTTCAGGATTATCATGGCATTAGTAACCCATTATGACTTGGAGCTACATCAGATGGATGTGAAAACTGCCTTTTTGAATGGAGATTTAGAGGAGGATGTTTATATGGACCAACCAATGGGATTCTCAGTTGAAGGGAAGGAACACATGGTGTGCAAATTAAAGAAATCAATATACGGTCTTAAGCAAGCTTCCCGCCAATGGTATTTGAAATTTAATGATACCATTGTTTCCTTTGGATTTAAGGAAAACACTGTTGATCGGTGTGTATATCTGAAGGTCAGTGGGAGTAAGGTTATGTTTCTAGTCCTGTATGTTGATGATATATTGATTGCAACTAATGATCTTGGTCTTCTTCATGAGACTAAGAAGTTTCTTTCTAGTAACTTTGAAATGAAGGATATGGGTGAGGCAAACTATGTGATAGGGATAGAAATATTTCGAAATAGATCACAAGGATTGTTAGGCTTGTCTCAAAAAACATATATCAATAAAGTACTAGAGAGATTTAGGATGGAAAAGTGCTCAGCATCTCCCGTTCCAATTCAGAAACGAGACAAATTTAGTCTCGCACAATGTCCTAAAAATGATCTGGAACGGAAGCAAATGGAAGAAATTTCGTATGCATCAGTTGTTGGGAGTATTATGTATGCTCAGACCTGCACTCGACCAGATATAAGCTTTGCAACCGGAATGTTAGGAAGATATCAAAGTAATCCAGGAATGGAACATTGGAAAGCTGCAAAGAAAGTTCTGAGATACTTACAGGGAACAAAAGACCACATGCTTACATATAAGAGGTCTGATCACCTAGAGGTGATTGGATATTCAGACTCAGACTTTGCTGGATGTGTGGATACAAGAAAATCCACTCTTGGCTTTGTATTTCTCTTAGCCGGAGGAGCAATATCATGGAAGAGTGCAAAACAATCAGTTGTTGCTGCATCCACCATGGAAGCTGAATTTGTAGCATGTTTTGAGGCTACAATTCAGGCTAATTGGCTGCGGAACTTTATTTCAGGGCTTGGAATTGTCGACAGTATTGCTAGGCCGCTGAAAATGTATTGTGATAACTCCGCAGCAGTATTCTTTTCTAAGAACGACAAGTACTCTACGGTTGCTAAGCATATGGAATTGAAGTACTTTGTCGTGAAAGAAGAAGTTCAGAAACAAAGAGTGTCAATAGAACATATTAGCACAAAGCTTATGATAGCTGACCCTTTGACAAAGGGATTACCGCCCAAGACATTTATAGAACATGTTGAAAGTATGTGCATTATTGTTATTGATGATCATTAAGTGTAATTTACCTTATGTAATTTTGCTGACACTCTGAGCTCAATTATGATATGTTTCTGATTACCTGTTCTCTATGTTTGCATGCATGTTTGTGATAAAGTAATGTTAACAGGTTTTGTCTTGAATGAAGAAATTATGTTGGACCAATTATGTACTCCTAACTAATGGTCATATTAAGGAGAAGACTAATTTGTAGTACATGGAAGGGACTATGTCGATTAGATGATGTACAACCGCCATGACTCGAATTGGTTCCTATTCTTAATCATGAAATTATGATGTACCCAATGTGTAAAACAATTTAGTCAATTTTTAATGCGCATTATGTTAGTTAATCTATTTATTTATTTAGTCCATAATGTTTATTGATGTCACATGAGCCAAGTGGGAGAATGTTTGAATTAATGTCTTATGTGAGAAGCATATGACTTAGTAGGGACTAATAAATAAATAATTAACAATTAAGGGCTAAATTATAATTGGGCTTAATAGGAGAAGTTTCTAGGTTAACTACTACTTGATGGGAGTAGTGGTTATAAAAGGGGCTTAATATCCACTAATGTGAAATAAGGTCCCCTTCCTGACCAGAAAGTGCTCTTTTCTCACCCATAGCCATCAGGAACGGAGAGAGACAGAAAAGAAAGGCCAAAGGAAGCGAAATCCTATTTCTCTCATTTTCAAGGAAATCAAAGTGCACAAGAGAGAAGTTCCTATGGAGAAAGGTACACATCATTATCTATTATTCTTTATTGATTATTTGTGAGAACCATAAATTTCAAGATCCTGTTGGTTTTCTATAATTGATAGTCTAGGAAACCCTTAAGAATTTTTACAAGAAGGGTATTAAGTTAGGAGGTGTCAATGAAGGAATTCCAATAATAAAGCATAGGCTCCACTTAATGAAGATTCTTTTGTTTCTTGATGATGTCGATGATCTAGATCAGTTGCGGGCAATTGCTGGAGGGACAGACTGGTTTGGTTCTGGTAGCAGGATCATCATTACCACCCGAGACAGGCATTTACTAACTTGCCATGGGGTTAAAAATAAATATGAGGTACATGGGTTAAATAAAGAAGAAGCTCTTAAATTGCTTACCTGGAGTGCTTTTAAAATTGATAAAGTGGATCCATGTTACGTCAACATTTTAAACCGTGTAGTAACTTATACTTCTGGCCTTCCATTGGCTTTGGAAGTAATAGGTTCCAACTTGTCTGGAAAAAGGAAAGAAGTATGGGAATCTGCCCTAGATCAGTATGAAAGAATTCCAGATAAAAAGATTCAAGACATACTTAAAGTAAGTTTTGATTCTTTACAAGAAGATGAGCATAAAATTTTTCTTGATATTGCTTGTTGCTTCAAAGGATATGATTTTACATATGTTAAAGAAGTACTTTCTATCCATCATGGTTTTTGCCCTAAATATGCTATAGGAGTGTTGATTGACAAATCTCTCCTATGTCGACGGTCCAGTTACTTGACAATGCATGACTTGATAGAGGACATGGGTAAAGAAATTGTAAGACAGGAATCTCCAGGAGAGCCAGGCAAACGCAGTAGGTTATGGTTGCATGAAGATATAGTTCAAGTCTTAGAAGAAAATGAGGTATGACTAAGATATATATAATTGGTTTTGTTTTTCAAATTTAACCTTTATTTCTCATGATTATGTGCTAGATGCCTGGATGATTGTATAATCACTCCTATGTCTCCAATCTTTCATTGGCAATGATATTTTGCTATTTTATGCTTTCTTTATATGATATGTAATCTTCTTCACATATGTTTGTAAAATTCCAGACATGTGTATTGTGGTTGAATTGTGCTTTACTGCTTTTGTCTTAAAAGGGAACTAGTAGAATTCAAATGATAATTCTGGATTGCCTCAAATATGAAGTAGTACAATGGGATGGAATGGCCTCCAAGGAGATGAATAACCTCAAAACACTCATTGTTAAAGGTGGTTGCTTTTCCAATGGTCCCAAACATCTTCCAAATAGTTTAAGAGTACTAGACTGGTGGGGATATCCTTCACGATCTTTTCCAAGTGATTTTCAACCGAAGAAACTTGTCAGATTACAGTTACCTTATAGTCACTTAATGTGTCTCAATTTGTTGTCTTCGAACAAGGTAAGCACATAAGTTCGCTTTAATTCAATATCAATAAAATCTTTTAAATATTACTTGTTTGATTTCTTTTTTTTTCTTTTTTTTCTTTCAATCTTTTGGCAGATGTTCGTGAATATGAGTGTTTTGAATTTTAATGACTCTCCATATATAACAGAGATACCTAACTTATGTTGTGTCCCAAATTTACAAAAATTATCATGTCGCTATTGTGATAATTTGATTAAAATACACAAATCGGTTGGATTCCTGGATAAACTTGAAGTCTTAGATGCTGATAAATGCAGCAAACTTAGCAGATTTCCACCTCTCTTGAAATTGACCTCTCTTAAAGAACTCGGGCTTTCATGTTGTCCTAGTCTTGAGATATTTCCAAAAATATTAGGAAAGATGGAAAATGTAACTTCCCTTTATATTTCATACACGCCCATAAAAGAACTGCCATTTTCCATTCAAAATCTCACTCGACTTCAAAGACTTGAACTAGTGGCTTGTGGAATTGTTCAGCTTCCAAGTAGCATCTATGCGATGCAGGAACTTCGCCATTTGATTGTGAAGGCATGCAAGGGGTTGCTTTTACCCAAAGAGGATAAAGGTGAGGTACAAACGAACTCATTGGTCTTTAAAAACACCATTGTTCTTGATCTTTCAAAGTGCAATATATCAGACAAAAGCCTTCAAAGAGGTCTCCATTTGTTTGCCAATATGAGAGAATTATACCTATCATATAATGATTTCACAATTCTTCCTGCAAGCATTAAAGAATGTCACGTTTTGACAAAAATTTATTTGAAAGGTTGTGAGAATCTTCAGGAAATTAGAGGGGTTCCACCTAACTTAGAAGGATTCTCTGTAATAGAGTGCTCATTGTTGAAAGATTTAGACCTCACACTTCTTCCTACAGAGAACAAAAAACGGTTCTTTTTGAGGATGCTTTATGTAACTGGATGCAAGAATCTTAAAAAAATTGAAGGGATTCCACAGAGGATAGAAGTGCTCAGAGTAACATTTTGCTCATCCTTGAAAATTGTAGAATTTACTCTTCATCCTGCAGGCACCCAAGGTTTTCACCTTCGGAGGGAAATTGTTCTGGATAACTGTGAGAATCTTCAAGAAATAAAAGGGATTCCATTTGGCATTCAATATTTTTCGGCAAGGGATTGTCATTCATTGTCTTCCGAGTGCAGAAGCATGTTACTGAGTCAGGTTGCTATTTTCTACATATTTGACTTGATAATTGATATATTTTCACGTTCATCCATTCTCTAAATATAACGTTGCTAAATGTACGAATGAATTGTGCTAAACAGGAATTGCATGAGACTAGGGAATGTGGAGTGTTTTATTTGGCAGGAACAAGGATTCCAGAATGGTTTCATCATTGTATCAATGGATCGTCAATTTCTTTCTGGTTTCGTAACAATTTCCCTTCAATATCTCTGGGTGTTGTTGCTGGACCCAAGAGTTATTTAAATGTGCATTCCAGATTTAGGATCAATATCAATAACAATATAACATTTAATTTAGGAATAAGGAATCATTTGGTTCAAGTACGTCATCATCGGGTGGAGCTAGCCTCGATACCTATAGTTTTTTGGGGAAATAAATGGAATCGTGTGGAATGTACTGTATACCCACTTCAAGAGTTCATCAAACAAATTGGAATCCATGTTTTGGAACAAGGAAACAACATGGAGGACATCCAATTTACCAATCCGCTGTCGTCCTCAGGGGAAATGAACAAAAAGAGGAAAAAGAGGGGAACCAGGCGTCCTGCTCCTCCCCAAGTACTGGAGGGCCCATTGTCCAGATTGATTTTTAAAGTAAACTCAGTTTTATGACATGTATGATTATATACCTTCAAAAATATATTTATATGTTAAAATTTTGCTTGAAAATTAGTTTTGTAGAAGTAAGTCTTGGGTTGCTTTTGCAATCTGGATTACAGTAGGGAGAACTCAAAAAGTATTTTTACTTTGAAAGTTTGAAAAATGATGATGAGAAAATTAAGTTGTATGTTTTTTACGAGTAGTAACTCATCTTGAGTGGTAAGAAAGTTAGGAAGAGGGGAGAGAGAATGTGAAGTGTTAATTACTAGAAAATATGAGGAGAAAGCGAAATAAAAAAGAAAAAAGATAAAGATATAAAGATAAAACTGTATGAAATTATTATTGAAAAAGAATATATACATGCGTGTATATGTTTTTTTTTTGGGATTTGTGTGTATTTTTTTAGTGAATTAAATTATAGAAGATAATATGCGAAAAATGTGAGATGTTTTTTAAGGTTAATTAAAACTATGTTATTGACTTAATGTAATAAAGTATAACTATTTGTCAAAGTAACCATATCCATCCAAATTCACAAATTGTAATCAATATTATATTTTAAAATTATCGATTAGGTTTTCTTCAGGAGAATCAGGTTTGTTTCAAGAACAAAAGCCAGGATCAATTATTTCCACACTGTAATTGATTATGTCGAAATTGTGTTCTTTTGAAAATCATTTATAGAACCTCAATCAATTATTTCAATTTTTAAAAAATCATGAAAATAATATCATTTTAAAGGAACAAACAACACAGAAACACTTTAGGAAGAAACGTTAGAGAAGCCAAGTCAGAAATTTTAAAGTAGAGCATATGTATAAGAAAGCTAACTGCTGTGCTGATATTAGCTAATATGGCTTGTAACCTGGGAGTAGATTTTTAATTAATATCCCCTTATTAACTCTCTCCTTCTTTTGCACTTCTTCTTTGTCCATTAGTGCTCTGCAATGAGGTCCAACATGGCCAGCGCAACCATAGCAAGGTTGTTGAAATTGCTACAAATTTCTAGAATATTCTTAAATATAATATATATGAAAATAGTAGAATATCCTAGAACTATAGAATATGGTAGAACAATCTAGAACTATAATGTGTATGAATATGGTAGAACAATCTAGAACTATAAGTCTATGTATAAGATAGAAGAATCTAGAACTATCATGATACTAATCTATCATGAAAACTCTAGAAAGACCTAAAGTAATGTAGAAACATTCACCACCATTGAGAGGTTGGTGACTTGAGCCTATAAATAGACAATTGGTATGTTGTAATGGACAATCCAAGAAATCAATGACATAGCCTTCTTTCTAAAACAATTCTCTAAAACTATCAACTATCAACTATCATCTAACCAACTACCAACAGTGACATCAGAGCTACGTTCGGTCATACATTGAGCGTAGTTATATTACCTACCTACCATTTCAAAATCCTCCCAACTACTTCAAAAATTTCCTTTGTACTATTAACCCACTCTAATAATATTTTTTCTAAGCTATGGATAACACTACTCAATCGTCAACTATTTCTGTCCCTATCTTCAATGGTGAAAATTATGATTTCTGGCGTGTTAAAATGGAAACATATTTTTCATCTCAAGATTTATGGGACATAGTAGAAGAAGGCTTCACCATTCTTGCGGATACTTCAGCTCTTAATGCATCTCAACAAAAAGAGTTGAAGAAAAATAAACAGAAAAATTCAAAGGCGTTGTTCACCTTGCAACAAGCGGTGACTGATCCAATTTTCCCAAGAATTATGGGAGCTAAGACTGCCAAAGAAGCGTGGAACACATTGCAGGAGGAGTTTCAAGGAAGTGTTAAGGTACGTGCCATTAAACTTCAATCTCTAAGAAGAGATTTTGAACTATTGAAGATGAAGGAGTCTGAGACAGTTAAAGATTACTATTCTAAAGTTAAAGGAATAGTTAATCAAATGAGAGCTTTTGGGGAAGATATTCTTGACAAGAAAATTGTTGAGAAAATTCTAATTACTATGCCCCAAAAGTTTGACCCAATCGTGACAACGATTGAGGAAACCAAAGATCTGTCCACTCTATCAGAGACATAACTTGTGGGCTCTCTTGAAGCATATGAGCAAAGACTGTATAGGCATAAAGAAGATACAATTGAAAATGCCTTCCAGCCAAAGTTTAATTTTCAGCCCCAAAACAAAGAAAATAGAGGAAAGAAAAATTATGGAGAAACTTCTAGAAGAAGAGAAGGTTCTAGGAATTTCCTTAAGAACAAAACAGATAAAAATCCTCCATGCAATATATGCAAAAGACAAGGCCACGCAGAGAAAAATTGCTGGTTTCGTAATATGCCACAATGCAACCATTGCAAGAAGTTCGGGCACGTAGAGAAAAATTGTCACAACAAAAATAGGCATCAAGCTAATATCGTAGAGGAGCATGATCAAGAACAATGTACATTCTACGCCACTTAAGACTCAATAAAAGAAAAGGGAGGAAACTGGTACTTGGATAGTGGATGTAGCAATCACATGGCCAAGGATGAGACTATTTTCAAAAGTATTGATGAGTCTATCAAAGTCAAAGTTCGACTGGGAAATGGAAGTGTGGTTGAATCAAAAGGCAAAGACACTGTCATGGTGGAGACAGATAAAGGTACGCGACTCATCCATGATGTCTTACTAGTTCCCAGCCTAAAAGAAAATCTTCTAAGCATTGGCCAAATGATGGAGAGAGGCTACACACTTCACTTTGAAGGAGGTGTATGCAAAATCTTAGACAACAAAAATAAAAGGTCTGAGATAGCCCAAGTAAAGATGAATAAGAGCAATAGAAGCTTCCATCTAAATTTAAAATATGCAACAAACATTGCCATGAAGGTACAAGTTGATGATTCATGGCTATGGCATCGAAGATTTGGCCACTTCAACTCACATGCCTTGAAGTTGTTACATGAGAAGAACATGATGAGAGATCTTCCAAGCATAAAGGAGAACAATGAAGTGTGTGAAGGATGTCTTCTTGGTAAGCAACACCGATTTCCTTTCTCAACAAGTGGAGCATGGAGAGCGAAAGATCTATTGGAGTTGATACATACGGACGTTTGTGGACCAATGAGGATGCCATCACATGGGAACAACAGGTACTTCATACTCTTCATTGATGACTTCTCTAGAATGACATGGGTATATTTTCTAAAAGAAAAATCAGAAGTCTTTGGAGTATTCAAAAAGTTCAAGGCCCTTGCTGAAAATCAAAGTGGAAAACGGATAAAAGTACTAAGAAGTGATCGCGGCAAAGAGTACACCTCTCGCGAGTTTGAAAGATTTTGTGAGGATGAAGGCATTGAGAGACAACTTACAGTCGCATATTCTCCTCAACAAAATGGAGTGTCCGAGAGAAAGAATCACACAGTTATGGAGATGGCTAGATCGATGCTCAAGGAAAAGGGACTACCTAACACATTTTGGGCTGAAGCAGTCTACACTGCTGTTTACATACTCAACAGATGTCCAACTAAGTCTGTAAAAGACAAGACTCCAATTGAAGCTTGGAACGGGAAGAAGCCATCAGCAAAGCACCTAAGGGTCTTTGGATCTATATGCTACATTCATATTCCAGACGTGAAGAGGCACAAGCTTGAAGACAAGACTATACGAGGTATCTTCCTTGGGTATAGCAATATCTCTAAGGGCTACCGTGTCTACAACTTGCAAACTAAGAAACTCGTCATCAGTCGAGATGTTGAAGTTGATGAATATGCTTCATGGAATTGGGATGAAGAAAAAGTGGAGAAGAACGTTCTTATACCCGCTCAACTACCTCAAGAAGAAGCTGAGGAAGAAGACCCAGGTGAACCACCTTCACCTCCACCACAACAACAAGATCAAGAACTATCGTCACCAGAGTCTACTCCAAGACGAGTGAGATCTTTGGTGGACATATATGAAACCTTTAACTTGGCCATACTTGAACCTGGAAGCTTTGAAGAAGCGTCAAAGCAGGAAGTATGGGTCAAGGCAATGGAAGAAGAGATACAGATGATCGAGAAAAACAACACATGGGAGTTAGTAAATTGTCCCCATGGAAAAGATATCATTGGGGTTAAGTGGGTCTATAAGACAAAGCTCAACCCTGATGGCACCATATAAAAACACAAGGCGAGGCTAGTAGCTAAGGGTTACTCACAACAACCCGGAATTGACTACAATGAGACATTTGCACCAGTAGCTCGTCTTCATACCATAAGAGCTCTAATAGCTCTTGCGTCACAAAAAGGATGGAGTATCCATCAACTAGATGTCAAATCCGCCTTCCTTAACGGCGTACTTGAAGAAGAGATCTATGTGGAGCAGCCACAAGGATTCGTGTCTGAAGGCAAAGAAAACAAAGTGTTAAAACTAAGAAAAGCACTCTACGGTTTGAAGCAAGCACCTCGAGCATGGTATAGCAGAATCGATCTGTATTTCATGGATCGAGGATTCAGGAGGAGCAAGAGTGAGCCTACACTTTACATCAAGTCTCAAGGTCAGTACACTCTCTTACTCTCTCTATATGTAGATGATCTTATCTACACGGGAAACAATACTAAGATGATGATGGAGTTTAAAGAAGACATGATGAAGACCTTTGAGATGACCGACCTTGGTTTGATGAGTTACTTCCTCGGCATAGAGGTAAGTCAGAGAAATGAAGGGATATTCATCCCGCAAAAGAAATACACAGAAGGCTTACTTAAGAAATTCAAGATGTATGGTTGCAAACTTGTTGCTACTCCACTCATAACAAATGAGAAACTACAGAAGAATGATGGAGCACCAGAAGCTGATGCATCCAAATATCGAAGTCTAATTGGAAGCCTCCTATATTTGACAACTACACGGCCCGACATAATGTATGCTACAAGTCTTCTATCAAAATTCATGCAAAGCCCAAGTCAAATACACTTTGGAGCAGGAAAAAGAATTTTGAGGTATCTACAAGGAACAAAAGAGTTCGGTATATGGTATACTACCGAAACCAACTCAGAATTACTTGGCTGCACCGACAGTGATTGGGCAGGTTCAGCAGATGACATGAAGAGTACCTCTGGCTATGCTTTCTCACTAGGATCAGGAATGTTCTCTTGGGCGTCAAAGAAGCAAGCTACAGTAGCACAATCAACAGCAGAAGCAGAGTACGTGGCAGCTGCTGAAGCAACGAGTCAAGCTATATGGCTTCGTAGGATACTTGAAGACATGGGAGAAAAACAAGATAAGCCTACTAAAATCAACTGCGACAATAAATCAGCAATTGCAATGGCGAAGAATCCAATTCATCACAGCAGAACAAAACACAGAAATCAAGTATCACTTTATCAGAGAAGCTGAAGCAACTAAAGAGATCAAACTCGACTACTGCAGAACAGAAGATCAAATTGCAGACATATTCACGAAGGCTTTGCCAAGACCAAGATTTGAAGAATTACGAGCTATGCTCGGAGTCACAGAAATTTGCATCAAGGAGGAGTGTTGAAATTGCTACAAATTTCTAGAATATTCTTAAATATAATATATATGAAAATAGTAGAATATCCTAGAACTATAGAATATGGTAGAACAATCTAGAACTATAATGTGTATGAATATGGTAGAACAATCTAGAACTATAAGTCTATGTATAAGATAGAAGAATCTAGAACTATCATGATACTAATCTATCATGAAAACTCTAGAAAGACCTAAAGTAATGTAGAAACATTCACCATCATTGAGAGGTTGGTGACTTGAGCCTATAAATAGACAATTGGTATGTTGTAATGGACAATCCAAGAAATCAATGACATAGCCTTCTTTCTAAAACAATTCTCTAAAACTATCAACTATCAACTATCATCTAACCAACTACCAACAAAGGTTATCAATAACGTGGTGGCCACCGTTGGCGACTCCAACATGATGGCATCAAATCTGGTGATTTGAAAGGTGAGAGGGTGAGCAACGGTGGTGATGACCTCATGAATAGCTTCTATCAGCACGTGGCATGCTTGCAGGTTGCCATGCCAGTTGACCTGATGATTGACGCTCAACTTGCACATTTCCGAACATGGTCGCCAAGTACTCCAACCACCTTTGGACAAGCCATCGTTGGGAACAATAAGGAACTATATCAGTTCTTGGTATTTTCTTAATTCCTTCCACAATTTCACCCTTCTCAATTTGTATGCAGTTATCTTGCTCCTTCCCTTCTTTTTCAGATTGTGTAATCTGTAAGCCAAATTATATTTTTGTTCTAGATCACCTATTCTTGAATGATATCTGACTGAGTGTTTGAAATACATATTGTGTTTCGGATTACTCAATTCAGAATTAGACCAACATCATTCTGATGTTGTAGCATAATTTCAGATTGAGTAATAAAATACACAGTATGTATTATGAAACCTAATGGTTGCCCTCCTTGTTCTCCTGGTGGTTCTCCTCGGGTTGATTGGGGGTGCAAATATTAAGAGCGAAAAGGAGAGCGAGGAAAAAGGGTGAAGTTGGACATACAGGATTCATTTGTATTTTATAGTTTTATGATTTTTATTTTTTTAGTCTTTATAATTTGAAAATAATTTTTTTTAGTCCTTATCATTTATATTTTAATTCTTTTTAGTTCAGATAATTTAAAAGTATTTTTTTAATCTTTATAATTTATATTTTAATTCTCTTTTACTTCATATAATTTAAAAGTAAAAACTAAAAACTAAAAACTAAAAAAAAAATTAAAATATAAACAATGGAAATAAAAAATCACTTTCAGAATCATGGAGGTAAGAATGGTGAAACACTACCCTAAGAAAACTAACTATAACTGACTCGTCACATGTCCCACGTATGTCGTAACCCCCAAATGGTATTTCCTGCACATTCACCCATATATAAGCTAGGCCTCTTGTGACTCGTGATTTTCATCTAGCCTTCATTCTTGCTCACCTCCTATATACTTATTGTGATAATATACACCACGGGATTCTCCTCTTGTGATTCAAAAAACATATTTGTTGTTGAAGTGTCCATCCTGGTTGATGCTTACAAACACTATCCATTTAAATTTTCTTTCATTTATCTCTATTTCTTAATTTCTTAAAGAACTCCACTAAGGACTACTCTGGCTACCCCTCCTTCTCCTCGGCAATGTCAAAAGCTTCAACCTTGGTGGCATGGGTTGCAGCGTTGACATTTGGGGTACCCAATTGCTTGTTCCGCGTTGGTGGGCCACGATTCTTCTTTTCAACACAAATCGAAACTGTACATATCAAACAAAGCATGGAAGGAGCCGCGCATAGCAGAGTGTTGATGCCAATGCTGTGAATTGGAAATGCTTGTTTTTTTCTTCTAAAGATTGGTTCAGCGATGAAATTATGTGAATTGGAAAATCAAAGCTGTGAGGATTTTTTTTATCAGAAAATCAATACGAATTCGTGATTTTTTATTCCTTTTCTTCTTTTTTAATCTCCAACTAACCTTATATCTCCATCAAGGCGGTTTGAGGATGTCGTGAGAGTAACAGAATTTCTTTAATATAGTTATGTTTCAAAAGATATCTTGACCTGCGATAATTTATTTTCTTCTTTACTGAACTGGACTTGATCTGTATGTTTGAACTGGAAAAAAGCAATTCTGACGGCTTTTAATCCTCACAAATTGTTTGGAACATTTTAACCACTTAACTAAGGCGGTTTTAAACTGCAGAAATTTAATCCCCAGCAAATAACAATAAAATGACCACTACCTCATCACTTTAACAGCGAGATTCCTTTGTAGCACACATCACTACTTAGTCATTCACTTATTCTGTCATGGTTTACTATTATTGTAACAAACCTTTTTCCTCTGTTCCTCTACTTAATTATTGTCCTAACTTTCAATAAAACCGTCCCTAATAGACCCAATACTGGCTTAAATCTCCACCTTTGACCTTACTGACCAGTTACCTCAATTTTTCAAGCACTGCCTCAGTCGAAATGGGATTTTTAAACCACATAAATATCTCTGTTCAGATCAGAAGATCTCCTTTGCACAAACTCAGTGCCAATTGTTTGATTCAAAATATCAAATAATAGTTAGATAGAGACAGAGCAGTTGACGAAATTAAAACCCAACACCATTTTCTGCCTTGTTTGACTTTACCTGTTCTAAATTTAAATTAAAGTTTAAGTTAGTGTAAATGTCAACTTTTATGAACTTAAATTTAAATAAATAATTCATAAGATGACATATACATGTTTTTTAAGATTATTCAAAATAAAATAACATTAAAATGGAATCCAAAACGTGAATAGATCCAACCATCACTGCACGGAAAGTCGTCGAAAGGTTAAGCTATTTGACTATTTGTTCAAGTTTGAAATAATAATTTAAAAGTAGGTTCCATGTGCAGGGTTCTTTATGAAATAAAAACATCTATTTATTTATGTTACACAATTTTTTGTTTTCAAACTTGTGTATTTGTTGGATGATGTTTGACTTTGATTTAGTGGGTACGAGCAATCATAGAAAGGGATCGTCATTGTCCTCCTCTTCCTTTAGCTATGGATGGACATATGATGTGTTTCTCAGCTTTAGAGGTTCAGATACTCGCCATGGTTTTACGGGTCATCTCTACAAAGCTCTCTGTGATAAAGGAATCAATACTTTCATTGACGATGAGGAGCTTCAAAGAGGAGAGGAGATCACACCAACACTTATGAAGGCGATTGAAGAGTCCAGGATTGCCATCCCTATCTTCTCTAAGAACTATGCTTCTTCCAGGTTTTGCTTAGATGAACTTGTACACATAGTTGCTTGTTCTAAGGAAATGCGTCGGTTGATTTTGCCGGTTTTCTATGATGTTGATCCCTCTCATGTGAGACATCAGATGGGTAGCTATGAAGAAGCACTGAATAGCCTGAAAGACAGATTCAAGGATGACAAAGAGAAATTGCAGAAATGGAGGACTGCTCTACGTCAAGCAGCTGACTTGTCTGGTTATCATTTTAAACCTGGGTAATGTTTTACCTCTCTTTATTTCATTATGATATCAGCGGGACAAAAATTAAACCCACACAAACTAAACTCACACAGTGGAAAAAATAAGGAGAGAAGAAAGAATTTGGCACTTGCTTTACACACTTCAATTCTTGCATGTGGTACAATTACATCCTTTAATAGGCATCGTGTATTAATAAAATATAGGCTAAAATTCATCTTTGTTTCTTTTTGGTTATTGTTTAGAAGTTTCATTTTAGTCTAACATTTTCAAATAGCTTCAAATTAATCCTTATGATCAATTGGTAAACCTCTCGTAATAGAAATAGATACACATGTTTTTTAAAAAGGATCATTTTTGTCCTTAATGTTTTTTTTAGAAAGATTCATTTTGATCCTTCATATTTTTTATTTTGTTCACAATGAGGGATCAAATTGAACCTTTCTAGAAACATTAAGAATGAAAATGATATTTTAGGAAATATGTGTATCTCTTTCCATTACATCATGTTTTGCAATTGATGACAAGGACTAATTTGAAGCTATTAGAAATTGCAAGGGATGGAAATGAAGCTTTTAAAATATAAATGACTGAATTGAACAAAAATCAAAACATAAAGGACACAATATGTATTTTTGCCTAAGATATAAGAGGTTAATGAATGACTAAGAAAAACAAAATGGCAGTGTTGTTTCTTCAAAGACCATATGATACTACACCCATACCTAGCTAGCTAGATCAAATGCATACCCTAACATTTTTTTTATTGTTTCTACATGGATCACTTGTCCAATCACTATCTGTAAATCCAACAACCTTCGCACCATTATTATTAGCATAAAAAATTCTATTGATTAGAGTACCTTTGATATATCTAAAAATTCTCTTCTTGCAAATGGAAAACACAGGCTTCTCCATAAATCTTCTAAGCATCTCCAAAGATTATATTTGGTCCTGTTGTCAAATATATCTCATACTTTCAATCAAAATTTTGAATTGAGTTGCATCCATCCTTTTTTCGCCACTTTCACTTGTTAGCTTCAATTTTTCTTCAACTGGTGTGAAAATTGGCTTTGAATTCCCGATCCCATCTTTAATTTCTTCAAAACACAACTTGCATATTTCTTCTAAGATAAAAATCCCATCATCTTAAGAAAATAGGACATTAGGCCTAAATTTGTTATCTCAAAATAACTGATCATAGTCTTGTTAAATTCTACCATCATCCTTAAATTATTGCTAGTGAAGATTAGATCATCAACATAAAGGCACATAATGTGTGCTCAAAGGGACATCTCTCAGAGTTGCACAAAGTAGGAAAATCAAATTTCTTATACCACACTCTTGGTACTTGCTTCAACCATACAAACCTTTCTTTAATCTATAGCCTTTATTTTCTTTTCCTTTGACAATATATCTTGCATGCTGCTCAATATATACCATTTTTTCAAAATATATCATTCACGAAGAAAGTAGATTTAACATCCATTTGATATATCTTCCAATCATTTTGAGCCCAAAGATAAATAATTATGCAAATTGTATCTAATCTTCCAACAGGAGCAAATACTTCAAAGTAATAAATACCTGGCTTTTGCTTATTCCTTTCTCAACCAACCTTGCTTTACAAGGATCCATTTCTCCATTAGGAATGCACTTTGTCTTGTACACCCACCTCACTCCAATAGACCTTTTATCTATTGACAAATTAGTTAATTCCCACGTATCATTCTTCTTTATAGAATGAATATCATCAACCATGTCTTTTATCCAATTTTCATCATTTGAGGCTTCTTCAAAGGTCACTACCTCACAATAGTTGATTAGATGATAGTTGATAATTGATAGTTTTAGAGAATTGTTTTAGAAAGAAGGTTATGTCATTGATTTCTTGAATAATCAATTACAACATGCCAATTGCCTATTTATAGGCTCAAGTTACCAACCTCTCAATGGTGGTGAATGTTTCTATATTACTTTAGGTTTTTCTAGAGTTTTCATGATAGAGTAATATCATGATAGTTCTAAATTCTTCTATCTTATACATACACTTATAGTTCTAGATTATTCTATCATATTCATACACATTATAGTTTTAGATTGTTCTACCATATTCATACACACTATAGTTGTAGGATATTCTATCATTTTCATACATATTATTTTTAAGAATATTCTAAAAATTTGTAGCAATTTCAACAAAAACTTTGAGGTGTTTGATTGATGGTCTCCTTCCACTTTGGTGTATTGTCATGAACACTTTTTGTTGGACACTTATTCAAAATATAAACAACATTAGCGGTTGCTTTTGCCCAAAACTCCCTAGACATTTGTTTGGCCTTTAATATGCATCTCACCGTGTCCATGATTGTATTGATCTTTCTTTGACTCCATTTTATTGAGGCGTGCATTTGGTTGTCAGCTTATGTTAATTTCCTTGCTGCTCACAGAAAATCTATACACACTAGGTATTCTTGGCCTCTGTTTATTCTGAGTGCTTTGATTTTGCATCCACTTTGTTTTTCTACTTACACCTTGAACATCTTGAAAGCATTACATGCTTCTAATTTTTGGCTTAAAAAGTACACCAAGTCTTTATGCTAAAATAATCATTCAAGGTGATAAAATGAACTATAACAGCCTTTTCGCCTTCCAAGACATTTAGGTTGGAAAAGATACTTCATGCTTATTTCCAATCTCACATGTCTCGCAAACACTGTTAGGAATATTCACGATAGGACAATCAGAAACAAAATCCTTTATATTATTGACAAATAGTTCAACCCAAAAAATAAGTGACCAATAGGAAAATCAGAAACAAACTCCTTCGTATTATTGACAAATAGTTCAACACAAAAAAATAAGTGACCAAAATGCATATCACAACCAATCATCATTTGGAATCAGAAAATTCAAGCATGACAACTTTTAATTTCATGATGAAATTTCAAAGGGAATAATAAATTGGGAGTCATCTTTACCTTAGTAATGAATCTTTCATTTTTGTTAATCAACGTGTTGGAGCCAGTATGAGTTAGCATGTTAATTTTCCCATACTCCATAAATTATGATGAAGACCAAAAGCAAATAAAACATCATGGATCGATAAAGCTTTTAGAACCATTTCTCAGTGTGACAGTAACGTGGCATTTACCTTGCATTGCTTCCATATTTTTACAATAGATTTAACCATTTCATCTAAAGAAGAAAATAACTCATTTCTTCCACACATAACAATTCTACACCCAGTATTGAAATACCAAATGTTTGTGTCATCAGAAAATGCATTGCTTGCAAAAAATAATCTTTGTGGATTATAAGAATTCTCACAAATATTTTGACTTTCTGCTACATTTGCCTACTATTTGGATTTACAATCTACAGCTCAGTGCCTGAACTTTCCACGATAGAAGCAATTAAAAGTCTGTCTAGCCTTGATAGTTGTTACTTGTTACGATGGCCTCTTCCTTGGCTGAATGATCCGAAATTGTTGTTTCTTTCTTGGTTGAAATTTCCGCAACCTCCTCCTTTGTAATTTCCTTGACCTTTACCTCTATAATTTCCTCTTCCTCCATTGTTGAGATTATTACAAACTTTGCTTTGTGCACTTTGACTTGATTCAACAACACTTTTGAGATTCACCTGACTCTTTAAGGCTTCTTCAGTTACTTTTTCAATCTTCTTCAAGATTCTACTCATGTGACTTTTTGATGCTTCCCTGCAAATATGCTATTGTCGTGGTGTAGAATGGGATGGTGTTAGGATTTTGTCCACTACCTTGTTGTCTAGGATGTCTTCTTCGTATACCTTCATCTTGTTGATGAGATTTGTAACACGTGAAAACAGATTAGAACTAGACATTTCAAACCTTTCATATTCCTTTCATAGAGATTGTAGTTTTGATTTCTAGGCCTTATCCACTCCTATATATGATGACAACTTCAAAATAACACGCCTCTTTAGAAGTTTTGGCATTTGCTCTTTAGCCAAAAAATTGAATAGTCTACTCCTTGGTGAATATGTGATAATTGTGACACCCTCTACCCCTCACATATATACTAACAAAGGAATAAAAATTCAAATATTAATTAAAAGTATTTTTTAAAAACATTTTTAAATACAAGTCTTTCAAAGGGATAAAAGGTTCACAATCCCTTTCTTCTACATCATATTCAAACTTGTCCGAATAAATAATAAAGTCATCGGCTCGAACAAGGCCGTTTGAGACTTCATACAATTAATATAAAACCCTATACCCCAATGTCACATCCTATCAGAGCGTTGTGTCTCGACGTCCTTCAGCACAATATTCCTTAAAGCAGTTCACCTAGTCATCTGCTCCCCCGAACACAGAGTTTAAGATCATCACAAGATCCAAACACAAACAATAAACCGGGAGTGAGTTATCACATTCCTAACTAATAGAGAAACAAGACAACTAGATATACATATCATATAAACCAAATAAAACTTACTTACACGTAATTCACGTAATTCCACCACTTTGTCATTCAAAATTCACTTTTCATCAACCAATCACACTTTTCAATCATCAATCACATTACACAGGAATCACACGCTCTGATCAAGACATAATAACACCTCAATTTCATAATAAACAATTAGCAAGCGCATGAGACAGTTATGCTAAGACTCAAGCCTATATGCAATGTGGTACCATGTCAGTGAAAAACCACCCTGGGGCGCTTAGGAGTACATAACAAGACACACCACACAATGGGTTTGTCAGGTCACTCTCACTAAGTAAGATCATAGGGAGACCAGTCAAGGTCACGATGTTTTGCGAGAATGCTCCAACCATATGGGATCAACATAGGCTTTAAGGAGCACTCAAACCCGGTGACCCCCAAGGCCTACACTCCAAAGAGTCCGTCAGGGCCTCTCCCTCCTGATTCAGGTTCAACCCCTAAAATCATTTTAGCACACAGACACTGCTAGTGAATTATACAATACCCACGACCTCACACTCGTGTCTTAAACACGTACAACATATTGCGCTACAATTTAACACTGGTTCCTAAACAAGAACCTACACTTTCTCTTTAACACTGGTTCCTAAATAGGAAACCTACACTTTCTCTTTAACACTGCGCATTTACACTTTTCTCAAGATAACACTGGTCGGGTTATTGTACAATTCACAACTTACAACACAAATAATGTCACATCAAGAATTAATCACACATTTATTCACAACCAAAACTCATTCACAATTTCACATCTCATAATGTCACAATCCACCATCACATGTTTTCACGTATCTCACAATTCAACACTTGTTCTACTTTACATTTTTACTCAATCTCAATAACAATATTATAATCTCAAGGCAACATATTATTCCATAATTCATCACATATTTCATTTATAAGCACTGCTCATGAACTATACAATACCACGACCTCACACTCATGTTTCAAACATGTTTAACACAATTGCGCTACAATTTAACACTGGTTCCTAACTAGGAACCTACACTTTCTCTTTAACACTGCACATAAACACTGGTCGGGTTATTGTATAATTCATAGCTCACGATATAATTAATGTAACATCAAGTGTTAAACACATTCACTTATTTACAATCGAATATCATGTCCAAACTTTAACATCTCATAACATCACATCAACCATCTCATAACATTCCTAATGATATTCATAAGGTACAACATACACATGTTCATCAAATTTAACCATAATATTCTCAGACTCCAACACTTAATAATTTTCAGAATCATACTATAACACTCTACAATATTATTTACATAAATTATTAATATAAATAACAACCTCTATATATATATAAGCTAGCATACATCATATTGAATCACAAATTACAAAGTAAGCTTTCAATGCACAAATTCTAAATAATTATATGAACACTTTGGTCAATTTCAATTATGATATTAACTTTTTAAATTATATATAAAAACCTAAACAACAAGAAAAAGAGAAAATACAAAATCAATATCTCTCTCTAAATTTCTCCTTTATTTCATCAATTCATATTAATTAGAAAAAGTACTCGATTTATAGGGTTCACGCTCAACACAATAGCATATCAATTCCACAAGAATTGGTCTGTCAAACATATATAATTCACTGTAATAATTATAAGGATAAAATGAAAATTGCAAAAACACCCCAAAACTCATTCCAATCGATATCTCTAAGGATCCCTACACATGTTCTCACTAATTCCCAATTGTGAATAACTCATCCCTTACCTCTAAGCGGGCTCACGTGTCTTCAGCTAGCGATAGCATCATCTCTAACGGTTTCCTAAGATTCCTCAAGTTTTTCTTCCGACTGCTCCGATAGAATTCTCGAACGTCAGAGAGATGAAGAAGAGATTGAAGCCTCCACTTGTACTGTCTTCATGCGATTCCTTTTTCTCCCACCACGAATATTATCTCGCAAATCCCAACGGTGAGAGTGTGCGAAATTGAATTTCGAGCAACATATCCAAATTTCATGAAAATCCAACGGTTAACGAAACCGGGATCGTAGTTTTACCGAGACAGTTTTGGGTTTCTGCGGAAAAATAAAAAGTTACAATGCGAAGGGTTTTCCTCTAAGCTCAGACATGATTTTGCAATTCCTAACGGTGAGAATGTTCGAAATTGGGTTGCAAACGTGGTGCTCAAATTTCACGACGATTCAACGGTGAATGAGTCCGAGATCATCGTTTTTCTGAGACAGGTTTTGTGGGCTGCGGAAAAAGAAAGAGTTTTGAGAGGAAAAGGGGAAAAACGAAAATGAGAGGCAGAGGAGGCTGAGGAGTCCGTCTGAAAAACCTACCATGTTGCTATTTATAGCTAGGGGCATTTAAGACCTATTATTTACTCTATTTATTTATTTTTATTATTTTTTTACTAAAAATCTTTTTTAAATTTATTTACGAAAAAATTGAGATGTTACAATAATGTTAGCTGGTCTCTCCTCCTAGTGGTATCATCAACTCTATCTAGTAATCCCTATACTACAAAGCTCAAAATATTGTGACCTCCTAAATGTTTAGACATCAAAAGTTTCCGGTGATTAAAATCTATCTTCCCATTTAATTAGTTTGGGATCGGACTAAACATAGTTGTAATTGGTGGTCATATCTCTCTCAAAAGTGTATCAGCTCTATTTTTTTTATAGCTGTTACAACTTTAAGTAAAACTTAATATGCCTAAGAAGAAGTTTGAAGGCTGTGCAAACAGTGTGGTGGAATTAAAGCCTTTTTTTTAACCAACACCTTTTTTTTCTCCAAGTTTTTGTAAGAAATGCTATCAACTCATTCCTTTCTGAAACAGTATCTCATTTGATGAAATTCAAGTAGGTCTCATTAAATACATTTCATCTCCGACTTATGACACTCATCTTAATTTCAATCAATAGGAGAAAGTATGTTGGAAACAAAATACTTCCTCTGTCCTATTTATAAAATCCAATTAGCTAATTCATCATAATTAAAAAAAGTGGTTAATTATATTTAGTTGATGGTTATAAATATGTCTTTAAATTTATTTATATATTTCTTCGAAAACTACCATTCCATTACCACTAATACTCCTGTTTCTATCTTCTAATTGTTTGTCATCACTACTTGACTTTTAATTAAGGCATTTTATTCTAAAAATAATTAATACAAGGGATATTATGGATTGATTCTTATAAAAAAGATCTAAGTACCACTTTCAATTTGAATCTTATAAATAAGACTGAAAGAAGTTGCAGAGAGTGTGTTGCTTACACTCCTTTGGTTTACTAACTACTATATGTTTTGTTGTGTTTTGTATAACTTCATTCAATTGTACAGGAATGAAAATGAATACGATTTTATTGGGAAGATTGTTAAAGAGGTCTCCCAAAAAATTAATCGCACTCTTTTACATGTTGTGGATTACCCTGTTGGATTGGAGTCTCGAGTGCTACAGGTAATCTCACTTTTAGATGATGGTTGAGACGAAGTCCACATGGTAGGAATCCATGGAATTGGTGGGGTAGGAAAAACAACAATTGCTCGAGCAGTTTATAATTTGATTGCTGATCAATTTGAAGGGTTGTGTTTTCTTGATAATGTGAGAGAAAACTCAATTAAACATGGATTGGTGCATCTCCAAGAGACACTTCTTTCTAAAACAGTTGGAGACAGTAGTATTAAGTTAGGAAGTGTTCACGAAGGAATTCCAATAATAAAGCATAGGTTCAACCTAAAGAAGGTTCTTTTGGTTATTGATGATGTTGACGATCTAAATCAGTTGCAGGCAACTGTTGGAGGGACCGATTGGTTTGGTTCTGCCAGCAGAGTCATCATTACCACTCGAGACAAGCATTTACTAACATGCCATGGGGTTACAAGCACATATGAGGTTGATGGGTTAAATAAGGAAGAGGCTCTTAAATTGCTTAGTGGGACTGCTTTCAAAATTGACAAAGTTGATCCATGCTATATGAGAATTTTAAACCGTGTGGTAACTTATGCTTCTGGCCTTCCACTGGCTTTGATGGTAATAGGTTCCAACTTGTTTGGAAAAAGCATAGAAGAATGGGAATCTTCCATAGATCAGTATGAGAGAATTCCTAATAAAAAGATTCAAGGCGTACTCAAAGTAAGTTTTGATTCTTTAGAAGAAGATGAACAACAAATTTTTCTTGATATTGCTTGTTGCTTCAAAGGATATCATTTGTCACGTATCAAAGAAATTCTTTTTAGTCATCACGGTTTCTGCCCACAATATGCTATTGGAGTGTTGACTGACAAAACCCTCATAAAGATTAATGAATATGGTTGCGTGACAATGCATGACTTGATAGAGGACATGGGTAAAGAAATTGTCCGACAGGAATCACCAGAAGAACCTGGAAATCGCAGTAGGTTATGGTGTCCTGAAGATATAGTTCAAGTCTTAGAAGAAAATAAGGTAACACTGATATAATTCTCTATATAATGGCGTCCTGTATTGTATGATAGTATAATTACTCCTCTAATTCCAATCTTATTTTCGTTGACAATGTCATTTTGGTGGACTTGTGCTTCTTTTTTGTTTTGCTTTTTTTTTTTTGACAGGGAACTAGTAGAATTCAAATCATAAATCTGTATTGTTTCAAATATCGCGGAGTAGTAGAATGGGATGGAATGGCCTTCGAAAAGATGAATAACCTCAAAAGACTTATCATAGAAAGTGGTAGCTTTACCACAGGTCCCAAACATCTTCCAAATAGTTTAAGAGTATTAGAATGGTGGGACTATCCTTCACCATCTTTACCAATTGATTTTAATCCAAAGAAACTTGTCAAACTAGAGTTACTCGGTAGTTGCTTAATGTCTCTTGATTTGTTCATGTCAAAGAAGGTATGCATACAAGTTCTCTTCACTACTTCTATATCAATAAGTTCTTTTGAATATTAATCCTTTGATTCTTATTTCTTTCTCTTTTTTGTACCTTTTTGGCAGATGTTCGTGAATATGAGAGTTTTGAATTTTTCTGATTCTCAAAATATAACAGAGATACCTGACCTATGTGGTGTCCCAAATTTACAAGAATTATCATTTTGCAATTGTGAGAATTTAATTAAAATTCATGAATCGGTTGGATTTCTGGATAAACTTAAAATCTTGTATGCTGATGGCTGCAGCAAGCTTACGAGTTTTCCGCCAATCAAATTGACCTCTCTTGAAGAACTTAAACTTTCATACTGTGGTAGTCTTGAGTGTTTTCCAGAAATATTAGGGAAGATGGAAAATGTAACTTCCCTTGATATTAAAAACAGTCCCATAAAAGAATTGCCATCTTCAATTCAAAATCTCACTCAACTTCAAAGGATTAAACTGAAGAATGGTGGAATTATTCAGTTACCAAGTAGCATTTTTGGGATGAAAGAACTTCGTTATTTTATTGTTAAAAAATGTGAGGGGTTGCTACTATCCAAAGAGAACGAGGGGGAAGCACAAATGAGCTCAATGGTCTTTAGAAATCCCATTGATTTTCTTGATCTTTCACATTCCAATATATCAGACGAATTCCTTCTAAGAGGTCTCCCTTTGTTTGCCAATGTGAAAGAATTACACCTAAGAGGGGATGATTTCACAATTCTTCCAGCATGCATTAAAGAACTTCAGTTTTTGACAGAAATTTATTTGGAAGTTTGTGAGAATCTTAAAAAAATTAGAGGGATTCCACCTAATTTAGAAACACTCTGCGTAACAGATTGCACATCCTTGAGATGTTTGGACCTCACACTTCTTCCTTCATGCACCAAAGAATGTCGCTTTTTAAGGAAGCTTTTTTTATCTGGTTGCGATAATCTTAAAAAAATTAAAGGGATTCCACTGAACATAGAAGAATTGGATGTAGAATGCTGCATATCCTTGAAAGTTATAGATTTTACTCCTCCTCCTGCATGCACCCGAGAATGTCGCATTTTGAGTACACTTAATTTTGATTATTGTTCGGATCTTGAACAAATAAAAGGGATTCCCTCCAACGTTGGAAAATTTTCTGCAATAAACTGCGAATACTTGACTTCTGAGTGTAGAAGCATGTTACTGAATAAGGTTGGTATATATTTTTCTATATATATATATATTTGACTTGATAATTCATATATTTCACGTTGACTTATACTATAAATATAAATGTTGCTAAATGTATGAATGAATTATGACCTATAGGAATTGCATGAGGCCGATGGATACAAATTGTTTCGTTTGCCAGGAACAAGCATTCCAGAGTGGTTTGAGCATTGTATCAATGGATCATCAATTTCTTTCTGGTTTCGTAACAAGTTCCCTGTGATATCTCTATCTTGTGTTTTTGCTGGACTGGAGTTATATGCAGGAGTATGGTTCACACTTATCATCAATGGTAACAAATATTTATCCCCTCATATTTTCTTGGCGGATCTATCCAGTGATCTTCTGTGTATATGTGATCACATTGAGGAACTATTCTACGACCTTGTTCTTTCGGAAAATGAATGGAATCATGTGGTGTGTACTACATCATGGGTACCCCAACCAATCAAACAAATTGGAATCCATGTACTAAAACAAGGAAGCAACATGGAGGACATCCAATTTAGGAATCCGCTATTGTTGAAAGAAAAGCGAGATTTTCACAATTTACCAACATGGGGGAAAAAGAAGAGACTGGTGTTTGTCTCTTCCCGGAAATGAAGTCTCTTCCCTTTGATTGATAATCAAATTTTGTGGTTTTAGAAAAAATTAAATTGGCTTGCTTTGATAAATTATTATGTAATGTTATGTATTCCCAATATATCTACACTTTATTCACTGACACTACTGTACTGTACATCATGTTATTTTGCAGTATTTTCTTAAAATTTGTAGATGTACATGTCAATGGTAAATACATCATTTTTGGAAAATACATCAAGAGCAGAGCTTCATGAGCATAACTTATTGTATATTCCAATTTTAAAGAATAAAATGTACATAGTCCATATGGCGATTTAATTTTCATTTACAAGAATAAATTAATTTACCCCTGCTTTTGTTAAATTAGAATATAATTAATATTTTTTAATATGTTTTCAAAGTGAACAAGCATGTTCTAATATTTAAAATTTTGAATTGGAACTAATAAAACGAGTATCTAGTAAGCTTAATACTGTTAAAGCAAATTTTAAATAAAAGAAAAAGAAATAAATCTGTTACTAGTCAGTTTTTTTTTCTTTCTTTTTTCTTTTTTTGACAAGAAGAAGATCAAGTCATTTCATTTATAATCAAAGAGAAGATACAACTTGAAATATGATCAAAAAGCAATGTCTGCTAGCTTGTCTTCTTACAAAACTCGCCATTGAGTGGGAAACATTTCTAAAAGAAGTTCTACATTTTGCTAAAAGACTTTGAAATTCTGAACCCTTTTGGGTATCTTCCAGCAAGTAAAAAATGAGCCCTTTTGCACCCTTAGCAACTCTTATTCAATATTGCCAAAGTCCAGAAGTTTCCCAAACCTGTTGTGCACTATCACATGCATCCGAAAAAAATATTCCATTCATTCTTCAAATTAGATGAGCATAAAATGCACATTTAGCAGGACATAAAACTCCTCTTCTTCTAAGGTTTGATCGTGCTGGAAGGCAGCCACATAAAATGTTTTTGTTTTGGTTGGACATTCATCTTCCAGATGCAGCTCCAATTTCCATCAATTTTTAATCCTTATGTATCCAACAGATTCTCCATAATGCAATAATATGCAGTCTTCACCGTGTATTGATCACCTGTAGGGCTATATTTCCAAATAATACAATCAGCATCATTATGGGTATGAAAGAGGGGTACTTTTTTATTTTATTTTATTTCAAGGGCGCATTACTTTGATAAAAAATAAATGTTGTCAATAAACTGAGATCTCCAAGACAGAGCTTCATGATCAATTAAAGCACTGGCAGATAAATTTCCATACTCCATAGGAGATAGGGGTAGAAATATAAGAATTTTCCTTTGCTCTAAGTCAAGGTTGACTCCAAACATTTATAAGATCACCATTTTCAATTCTCCATCTGTTTCTAAGTCAGTTTTTTTTTTCTTTCTAATTACCAAGCCTTCGGCTTTCCAGTGCAATTTCAAAGTTTCTAAGCCAGTTTTTTTTTTTTTTTTTCTAATTACCAAGCCTTTGACTCAAACGGGTTGGCCATCATGGGTTAACACATAAACGGATCGAGCCTACAGGTTCACCTTCAAGTGAGTCAGAAAAATACCAATATGGCCCTGTTTACCAAGAGTTGGTGGATTAGGTGAATTGACTCATTAAATTGTTAAAAATAAAGTAACAATTTTTTTTAAGAAAATTTTCTTTTTTTATTTATAAAAAAGTGACATTTTTCATGAAAAAAACATTCAAATGATTGAAACACAATTATACAAATACAACTAATAAGCAAAGTGACAAATGTCTCAAATAAAATAATCATTCATGCATCTATATATAATATTATCATTAAAGTAGTCATTCAACTGTCTCAAATACATAAATACTATTTAAAAGTCTTAAAATAAAATTCAATTATCCAAACATTAGTCATAATTTGAACAACATTAAAGTCTTATAATTAAAAAATATCAATTTATCAAGCCAACATATATAATTGAAATTACTAATTACTAAAGAAATAAACCCTTTAATTCTAAGTTTCATCATTCAAATTCCAAAATTCCAAAATGAAATTGTAATTATCCTAATCCTTAAGTAAATAATAATATTATATTTTTAGTGGATTAGGTGGATTAACCCGACTGAACCCATCTAACCCGTGGATTAATTAAGTGAACCGGGTTGACTCCCTAGGTTTGAGTTCACTTTCACAGGCTTAGGAAGTAGTTGGTTTTTGACACCTTCATCTTTTTGAGAATTTCACCTCTATTTTAGTTTAGTTTGTCACGTGTGAACCAACCAACCACATCAATTGCCATGGGGAATAAAATGTATTAAAATTAATTTTTATAATAATTATCTTAAAATTTATATCAATAATAATTTCTAAAAAGTTATATCAATTAACTTATAATTGATTCACAATGTAACAACTTTTATACTAATATTATATCATTATTAAACACTAAAATATTGATTTTAAATTCCTTTCTAGAATGCCTTAAAAATAAGAAAAATACTAGAAATACACTCTTTTATTGGTTGAAAACTTATTAAAAATAAAAAAATAGTGGAATCCACATGTTTAATGATTATCTCTCCTGATTTTATAATAAATAAATTTTAACCATGAAAGTGTATTGATAACCCATCCTCTAATTTAGAGAAAAATTAGATATGAATAAAATATTATTTTATTTTATTAAAAAGAAAAGAAAAAAATAATTTTCAATAACAACAACTTAATTATTTTTATATTCTTAATTTACTTGTGAATGAAGCTTCTGATGATGCAACATATGTGATGAGTAAAGAAAAGAGGATTTCAACAACTCGTTGATGTGGAATACCGAGAGTATCTCATTGATTCGTTAGAATACCAAGAGGTTGATATAAGGGTTTGACTGCTCGTTGATTCAAGAGAAAGCCGAGGGTTGAGAATTGAGAAAAACTTTAAATTTTTGTTCAATAATAATCTTTTCCTTTGAGTACATATGTTTTTTTTTTCTATACATAAGAAGAAGAAAAAAAATAAAACTTTCTATAATCTAAATAAAAAGAAAAGGGAAAGATTATATATTCCTGATATTACTAATTAATATATTGCTAAATTAATGCAATAAAGATGATAAAGATATATATGATATAATTATTAAAAAGAAAATATAAAATATGTTAATATTTCTAATTTCCCTATTAAATCTTAATTAATTCCAAAAGACATCTTCTTTATATGACTTCTCCATTTTGAACTCTATATAGATCTCTTGGGATGTTGGATTTTGACACTAAAGCCCTGCCATCTTTTTTCACACCTTGATCCCTTTTCAGTGCATTGTTTCACCACACTTATATATAAGTTTTTGTACTGATGGCTGCCAGCTAGAAATGATTCTTGGTGACTTACAAATGACAACAATCGAGTTGGTGAGAGCCACATCAACTCATGGTCTTTTTTTGTTTTATCTGCCGGACTCAAAGACAACCTTAGGGGCTTATAACAACTCACACACCCTTTCAATCAATTGAGCTAGATCCCTTTGATATCAACTCATAGTCTATGATGAAAAACCATCCTTTTCCAAAATAAATTTGTAAGATTAAAATATTAAAACACAATCTTTTTTTATTTATAACAATCAAAGATAATGTCGGAGGGTTTACAATAACTTACACATCCTACTCAATCAACTTAACTACACCATTGACATATAATCTATGTTAAAGTAATGAATTCAATTATTCATGGAAATAAAAGGAAATACTAATCTATATAATTTTTGCGAAGTTTTGTGTAATAAAAAAGGAAAAATGAGGGACTTTTTTTTGTAAAATGTGCAAAAAACTATAAAAAAAAATATATAACTTAAATGCATTAATAAATTCCAATTAATTCATGAATGAATGTCATATATCTAACTTTTTGTTCACTTGTAGATTCTAGTCTAGACTGCTTTACACGCCATTTTTTTAACGTATCATTGAGGGTCGACTTGGCTTCCAATGAGGAACCAACATTTCTCATGCGTGTAGTCCATTACCGTTTTTTCCTATTTATTTTTCAACCATCTACTCTTGACTCTTGTCTCTTTCCAATAGACATGTGATACACATACAATAATTCTTACAACAATTTGTATAAATTGATCTTTTTTGTGTGTGTATATCATCGGATTATTTATTACATTTCAGGCAAATTTTGTTATACAGGTATCATTTCTCTTCCCATCCACTCTCTCAGTTTCCTACTTTATCGGTTGTTGTTTGATTTTTCCAGAAAGCTTCCTTGTAATGATGTAACTCATAATACTGCACATCATGAATCAAGGGTACCTTTTTTCATGAACAATTATATCAATTGTAGTCTCATTAATACTGCTCGGCTTTGATTTTTTGTTTTAAGGTAATTTGAAAATAGCTGGATACGATGTCCTCCTCCTCCATTAGCTATGGATGGAAATATGATGTGTTCCTCAGCTTCAGAGGTTCTGATACTCGCCATGGTTTTACTGGTCATCTCTACAAAGCTCTCTTAGACAGAGGAATCTACACCTTTATTGACAATGAGGAGCTTCAAAGAGGAGAAGAGATCACACCATCACTTGTCAAGGCAATTGAAGACTCTAGGATTGCCATCCTTGTTTTCTCTAAGAACTATGCTTCTTCCACGTTTTGCTTAGATGAACTTGTACACATCCTTGCCTGTGTTAAAGAAAAGGGTACAATGGTTTTACCGGTTTTTTATGAGGTTGATCCCTCTGATGTACGACACCAAAGAGGTAGCTACGAAGAAGCACTGAATAAACATAAGGAGAAGTTCAATGACGACGAAGAGAAATTGCAGAAATGGAGGATTGCTCTGCGTCAAGCAGCTAACTTGTCTGGTTATCATTTTAAACATGGGTAATGCACTAATGTTTTACATTTATTTATTGTTTCTTTGGTTTTAATTTGTCTATTGATTTAATTTATTGTTGAAATTCATGGATGTGTGTTGCATTTAGTATGACTTCACTCAATTGCACAGGAACGAAAATGAATATGATTTTGTTGGCAAGATTATTAAAGAGGTCTCCCAAAGAATTAGTCGCACTCATTTGCATGTTGCGAATAACCTGGTTGGATTGGAGTCTCGAGTGCTGCATGTAACCTCCCTTTTAGATGATAAATATGATGGAGTTCTCATGGTAGGGATCTATGAAGCACGGACACTTCAGCCCTTTGCCGTGTCCGGTGTCCGACACGCGTCCGTGTCAGTGTCCGACACCGACACGACACCCGTATTACGTTCTATATTTTGGACATTACAGGTGTCCACGTGTCCGTATCCGTGTCGTGTCCGGTGTCCGTGTCGGTGTCAGTGCTTCATAGGTAGGGATCCATGGAATTGGCGGGGTAGGAAAAACAACGATTGCTCGAGAAGTTTATAATTTGATTGCTGATCAATTTGAATGGTTGTGTTTTCTTGATAATGTGAGAGAAAACTCAATTAAACATGGATTGGTGCATCTCCAAAAGACACTTCTTTCTAAAACAATTGGAGAGAGTAGTATTAAGTTAGGAAGTGTTCACGAAGGAATTCCAATAATAAAGCATAGGTTCCTCCTAAAGAAGGTTCTTTTGGTTGTTGATGATGTTGACGATCTAGATCAGTTGCAGGCAATTGTTGGAGGGACCGATTGGTTTGGTTCTGCCAGCAGAGTCATCATTACCACTCGAGACAAACATTTACTAACATGCCATGGGGTTACAAGCACATATGAGGTTGATGGGTTAAATAAGGAAGAGGCTCTTAAATTGCTTAGTGGGACTGCTTTCAAAATTGACAAAGTTGATCCATGCTATATGAGAATTTTAAACCGTGTGGTAACTTATGCTTCTGGCCTTCCACTGGCTTTGATGGTAATAGGTTCCAACTTGTTTGGAAAAAGCATAGAAGAATGGGAATCTTCCATAGATCAGTATGAGAGAATTCCTAATAAAAAGATTCAAGACGTACTCAAAGTAAGTTTTGATTCTTTAGAAGAAGATGAGCAACAAATTTTTCTTGATATTGCTTGTTGCTTCAAAGGATATGCTTTGACATATGTTAAAGAAATACTTTCTACTCATCACAATTTCTGTCCGGAATATGCTATTGGAGTGTTGATTGACAAATCTCTCATAAAGGTCGATGCAGATCGTGTGATATTGCATGACTTGATAGAGGACATGGGTAAAGAAATTGTCCGACAGGAATCACCAAGAGAGCCAGGAAAACGCAGTAGGTTATGGTTTCCTGATGATATAGTTGAAGTTTTGGAAGAAAATAAGGTAAGACTAATATATAGTTGGGTTGGCTTTTCAAAGTGTAATTATTCCTCTGTTTCCAATCTTTCAATGGCAATGTTATTTTGCTATTTGTTGCTTTCCTTTCATGACATGCAACCTTCTGTACATATGTATGTCAAATTCCAAACATATATGTGTTGTGGTTTACTTGTGCTTTTGTCTTAAAAGGGAATTAGCAGAATTCAAATGATAACTCTGGATTACCTCAAATATGAAGCAGCAGTAGAATGGGATGGAGTGGCATTCAAGGAGATGAATAACCTCAAAACACTTATTATTAGAAGTGGTTGTCTTCATGAAGGTCCCATACATCTTCCGAATAGTTTAAGAGTATTAGAATGGAAGGTATACCCTTCACCATCTTTACCAATTGATTTCAATCCCAAGAAACTTGTCATACTGAAGTTTCCTTATAGTTGCTTAATGTCTCTTGATGTGCTCAAGTCGAAGAAGGTAAGCATACAAGTTCTCTTCTTTACTTTATATCAATAAATTATTTTGAATATTATTTGTTTGACTCCTATTTCTTTCTCTTTTTTGTATTTTTTGCCAGATTTTTTTGAAGATGAGAGTTTTGAATTTTAATGATTGTCAATATATAAGAGAGATACCTGACCTATATGGTGTCCCAAATTTACAAGAATTATCATTTTGCAATTGTGAGAATTTAATTAAAATTCATGAATCGGTTGGATTTCTGGATAAACTTAAAATCTTGTATGCTGAAGGCTGCAGCAAGCTTATGAGTTTTCCGCCAATCAAATTGACCTCTCTTGAAATACTCCAGCTTTCATATTGTCATAGTCTTGAGAGTTTTCCAGAAGTATTAGGGAAGATGGAAAATGTAACTTCTCTTGATATTTATGGCACTGTTATAAAAGAACTGCCATTTTCAATTCAGAATCTCACACGGCTTCGAAGACTTGAACTGGTGAGATGTGAGAATCTTGAACAAATTAGAGGGGTTCCACCTAATTTAGAAACATTCTCTGTAAAAGATTGCTCATCCTTGAAAGATTTAGATCTCACACTTCTTCCTTCATGGACAAAGGAACGTCATCTTTTAAAGGAGCTTCGTTTACATGGAAACAAGAATCTTCAAAATATTAAAGGGATTCAACTGAGCATAGAAGTACTGAGTGTAGAATACTGCACATCCTTGAAAGATTTAGATCTCACACTTCTTCCTTCATGGACAAAGGAACGTCATCTTTTAAAGGAGCTTCATTTACATGGAAACAAGAATCTTCAAAAAATTAAAGGGATTCCACTGAGTATAGAAGTACTGAGTGTAGAATACTGCACATCCTTGAAAGATGTAGATGTTACTCTTCCTCCTGCATGCACCCAAGAATGTTGCATTTTGAGTACACTTTTCTTTGATGCTTGTGGGATGAATCTTCATGAAATACACGGGATTCCGTCGATCATTAGAACTTGTTCTGCCAGAGGCTGTCAATACTCGACATCTGTGCCCACAGGCATGTTACTGAATAAGGTTGCTACTTTCATATGTATTTTACTTTATATAATTCATGTATTTCACGTTACGTAATACTCTATATATATATGTGTGTGGCTAAATGTATGAATGAATTATGACTAACAGGAATTGCATGAGGTCAGTGGATTCAAATTGCTCAGAAGAAGGATTCTAGAGTGGTTCGAGCATAGTACAAACGAATCGTCAATTTCTTTCTCATTTCGTACCAAGTTCCCTGTGATATCTTTCTGTGTTGTTGCTAGACCCAACACATATTTAAACCTTGGACCCATATTTATTTTCGATGGTATGAAACGTTTGTTACTAAGGGAGTTCCATTTTGACCAAGTAGGTGCTCATGTGGTTTTGGACCAAATAAGTCATCATTTGGTTATTTTTTAGATTTAAAGGTGTTTTTCATTCCTAATAAATATCCAATTTTGTATTTATTTTTTAATAAATCTTTATTTCGCGATGAGTCTCTAATAAAATAATAATTTTATTTTTGGTCATTGAAGGTGGAAGGAATTCTTTAGGAAAATGAATGGAATCCTGTGGTTATGTACTCACACGGTGTGTTTATCAAACAAATCGGAATCCATGTATCAAAATAAGGAAGCAACGTGGATGATATCCGATTTAACAATCTGCTGCTGTAGAAAGAAGACTATGCACTGGTGGGTGAGGGACATTTTCATATACCTCACGGCTACTTATTTGATTTAAAAATTGATATTAAGATTGACTCAAACTCTACATATGATATGATAGATTGCTAAACTTACAATTAACAGAAACTGCAAGAGTTGTGTGTCATGAATAAGGATTCCTGAATGTTTTGAGCACTGTGGCAAGGGACCATCAATTTTTCTTCTCTTTTTCCGGGACATGTTCCCTGCCATATCCCCCTCTGTTTAGTTTACCATTTTCTAACTTCTTGCAAGTTTTTTGCCCCAGTTGATCATCAATGGCATTTAAGTGATTCGAAGTTCCCAAATATAAAGGAAATACTTTTAAGTAAAAGATCTCTTCTTTACTTCTATGTAAACAAATTCTTTTGAATATTTTTTGTTTGATTCCTCTTTTGTATTTTTTGGCAGATTTTTTGTAAAGATGAGAATTTTGAATTTTAATGAATGTGAAAGTATAACAGAGATACCTGATGTATGTGGTGTCCCAAATTTAAAAGAACTACCATTTCGCGGTTGGAAGAATTTAATTAAAATTCATGGATCAGTTGGATTCCTGGATAAACATAAAATATTGGATGCTGATGGTTGTAGCAAGCTTAGGAGTTTTCCACCTATCAAATTGACCTCTCTTGAAAATCTCCAGCTTTCATATTGTCCTAGCCTTGAGAGTTTTCCAAAAATATTAGGAAGATGGAGAATGTGACTTACCTTCAGTTTTCTGGAACTCCCATAAAAGAACGGTCATTTTCAATTCAAAATCTCACTCGACTACAAGCACCAGATCTGGTGGGTTGTGGAATTGTCCAATTACCAAGTAGCAATTTTGTGCTGGAAGAACTTTGTTATTTGATTGTTAATGAATCTGAGGGGTTGCTATTACCCAAAGAGGAAGAAGATGAAGTATAAATGAGCTCAATGGTGTTTGAAAATACCATCGATCTTAACCTTTTAAAGTGCATTATATCAAATAAATTCCTTCAATTCAAAGAGGTCTCCGTTTGTTTGCCAATGTTAAAGAATTATACCTTTTGCAGCATGATTTCACAATTCTTCCTGCATGCATTAAAGATGTCACTTGCTGACCAAAATTTATTTGAAAGGTTGTGAGAATCTCCAAGAAATTAGAGGTTTATATTCCAACAAACTTGGAAACATTTTGGGCAATAGTTGCTCATCCTTGAAAGATTTAGACCTCACACTTTTTCCTGCATGGACCAAAGAATGTAACTTTTTAAGGCAGCTTCGTATGTATGGATGCAAGAATCTTCAAAAAATTACTCTTCCCTTCATGTATTTTGAGAACACTTTATTTGGATAACTGAGGATCTTCAAGAAATAAAAGGGGTTCTTTCCAGCATTATAGCCTTTTCTGCAAGAGATTGTCAATCCTTGAGTTCTGAGTATAGACGCATGTTACTGAATAAGGTTACTATTTTCCTATATAGATTTGACTTGATATTAACTCCTACACTAAATACACCCACACACACATGTGTGTGTGTTGCTAAATGTATGAACGAATTATGACTATAAAATGAACATGGCCAATGAATGGGTAGAGTTTTGTTTGCCGGCAACAATGATTCAAGAGTGGTTCGAGCATTGTACGAATGGATGGTCAATTTGTTTATGGTGTGTAACAAGTTCTCTGCAATATCTCTTTTTGTTGTTGGTGGTGGACTCCGTGTATATTTGGATAAGTCCCGAATTTACCCTCAATGCAGGAGACAGTTATCAAAAGAGTTGTTCCATTTGGATATATAGTAGATGATCATCTGGTTATTTTTTATCAGAAAGAGGAACCATTCTATATGCATATATGGAGTTCTTTTGGAAATTGAATGGAATCAAGTGGTATGTCAAACAAATTAGAATCCCATGTATTTGAACAAGGAAACAGCATGGAGGACATCCAATTTATCAATCCTGTGTTATGAATATAATAAGATTAACATGAACGTTTATTCTTGCACTATATATGTATTATACACTTTATCTTAATTCATTGAGACTAATAAACATATCAATGGTTAAAATCATCATTTTATTTGTCCAGTCTTCGAGTCTATCACTGATCATACAAAACTTTCTTATCAAAATTAGAGTAAACTATATTTCTTTTATCACACACACGTATTCTTTTATTTATTTTTTTATTTGATAAAGGAAATCTATCTCTTTATTTATAATTGTAAGTGATCCACCCATATGGATATGCTAAATGATGTTATTAAGATGTTTGGAGAAACTACAATTTATTATGAATGGATTATATTATTATTAGTTAATGTATTATTTATGTCGCGCGCATGTGTGTGCAACTTTTTGTCCGATATGGGACTCTCCTAACTAATTTAAAAAGCACTTTTGTCGTTTTAAAAATATTTAACGACGGAGTTAATAATTAATTAAAAGATATATACCAATGAAAAGTAATTTGTAATCAAGTTAAACTTTAGTTCATTTTAATGAATCTTATATTATAAATGAAAATTCATATATATATATATATATATATATATATATATATATATATTTATTTATATTTATATTTATATTTATATTTATATTTATAAGAAGATTAAAAGGTGTTTTTATTAATTTGTTAAATAAATTTAATTTATTTTAATTATGTTTAATTTTTTAATTTTAAAAGTGAGTGACTTATGAGTTCGCTGTCGGTTGGCGCCTAGTCCACCGAAAGATGAACTTGCAGATTCTTTGAAATGTCATTCTCTGTATTCTATTCTTTTACGCGTTAATATATGTTTTTTCTCTGAGTCAACGATTTCAGTTCTCCGATCATTCTCTTGCTAATTGCAATGCAAGACTAAATTATTACCCGTATGTAATTGTTTCCTCCCCTTTAGTTATGAGATACTTTTTTTAAAAATTATCTGTTTTATTTATATTTTTTATCTAATTTTTAAATATATTAATTATTTTTTCAATATATTTTTTAAATTATTTTATCTCCAAATATTAATGATAAAAAATTAAGTAGATAAAAAAACAAAAATATAATTTTAAAATGATAATATAAATAAAAAGTTTTATAACTAGGGACCGAGTGGTTGGAAATTCGAGGGAAATAAGTAAATATGGATTAGATTTATATAAGTGGACCATCGGTCATCAAACTTACGGTACATCAAAATCTTATCCAAAATCTTAAAATTCAGTTTCGACAATTTCACTTTTATGTAGGACTTCAACTCACATTTATAACTCATCTCCGATGAGGGATTACTCACCATGAGTTGACATCCTAGTTTCTTTGCGTTTGTATTTTCGAAGTTCCTAAATCATATGGCAGAAAGAGCAGAACCATCCTCGTCTTCCTTCGCAGACAAATGGAATTTTTATGATGTCTTCCTCAGTTTTAGAGGCAAAGACACTCGTCAAAATTTCACTGGCCATCTCTACAATTCTCTATTCAAAAATGGAATTCTTACTTTCATAGATGATAAAGGGCTTAGGAGGGGGGAAGAAATTACACCAGCTCTTCTCAATGCCATTAAGAATTCAAGGATTGCCATCATTGTTTTCTCAGAGGACTATGCATCCTCAACTTATTGCTTGGATGAACTTGTCACGATCCTTGAGAGCTTCAAGGAAGAAGAGGGTCGATCAATTTATCCAATATTTTATTATGTGGATCCATCACAAGTTCGGCATCAAACAGGGACTTATTCAGATGCATTGGCAAAACACGAAGAAAGGTTCCAATATGACATTGACAAAGTGCAACAATGGAGGCAGGCTTTATATCAAGCAGCTAATCTATCAGGCTGGCATTTCCATGGGTATTTCATAATTCATACTATCCTTTTATTTATTTAGTATGTTATAAGTTATTAGCTCTGTTTTCCATCATTGTCCTAATATTTTTCATATAATGATATAAATACTATTAAGGGAAAATGTCAGGAGCTTTTGCTTAACTAATGCACTAGTCTCTTGGGTTTGAGCTCTCTTCTTGTGCTTAAGTCCTAATAGAAAACGAAATCAATTATATGGATCTTGATCAATGAAATTTAAGAAACGGACACTATTTTTTTTTATATGATTAATTCTGATTAAAATGCGTGAACTCAAGTTTGATGCTTTGGTTTGAATTCACATATTATTCTTTAATGGGCAGATCTCAACCAGAGTATAAGTTTATACTAAAGATTGTTAAAGAGATCTCTGAAAAGATTGATTGTGTTCCTTTACACGTTGCTGATAAACCAATTGGGCTAGAGTATGCAGTGCTAGCAGTGAAATCTCTCTTTGGACTCGAATCTGATGTCAGCATGATAGGAATATATGGTATTGGTGGTATAGGTAAAACCACAATTGCTCGTGCCGTGTATAACATGAGTTTTAGTAAATTTGAAGGCATCTGTTTCCTCCCTGACATTAGAGAAAAGGCAATTAATAAGCATGGCCTTGTTGAACTCCAAGAAATGCTACTTTCTGAAACACTCAAGGAGAAAGATATCAAAGTGGGACATGTCAACAAAGGAATTCAAATAATAAAACAGAGGCTTCAACAAAAGAAGGTTCTTTTAATTCTAGATGATGTTGACAAATTAGAGCAGTTAAAGGTCCTTGCAGGACAATATGATTGGTTTGGTTCTGGAAGTATAATCATTATCACCACAAGAGACAAACACTTGCTGGCTACTCATGAGGTGGTAAAATTATATGAGGTTAAACCATTAAATGATGAAAAATCTCTTGAATTGTTTGATTGGCATGCCTTTAAAAATAATAAAACTGATCCAAGTTATGTGACTATTTCAAACCGTGCAGTTTCTTATGCATGTGGCCTTCCCTTGGCTTTGGAAGTTATAGGTTCTGACTTATTTGGAAAAAGTTTGAATGAATGTAATTCTGCATTGGATAAATATGAAAGAATTCCTCATGAAAAAATCCATGAAATATTTAAAGTAAGCTATGATGGTTTGGAAGAAAACGAGAAGGGGATTTTCCTTGACATTGCTTGTTTCTTGAATACTTTTAAAGTGAGCTATGTCACACAAATGCTACACGCTCATGGTTTTCATCCAGAAGATGGTTTGAGAGTGTTGGTTGACAAATCTCTCGTAAAGATTGATGCTTCTGGTTTTGTGAGAATGCATGATCTAATTAGAGATACAGGCATAGAAATTGTAAGGCAAGAATCAACAGTTGAGCCTGGCAGACGTAGTAGGTTATGGTTTAAAGAGGACATTGTTCATGTTTTGGAAGAAAATACGGTATGTTAGAAATTGTGAACATCTCTATGCTATATTCTTTGCTTTTCATTCCTTTATTAATTTACGGAATTCATTGAATGCTAGATAAATTTTGGGATTCTTCCCCCTTTTATCAATTTAATTTTTATATGTGGTTGACATTACTAATGTGCACATTTTTGTGGTTAAATTGTGCTTTGGACCTGGAAGGGAACTGATAAAATAGAATTCATAAAGCTTGAAGGGTACAACAACATACAAGTGCAATGGAATGGAAAAGCCTTCCAGAAGATGAAGAACCTGAGAATTTTGATAATTGAAAATACAACCTTTTCTACAGGCCCTGAGCATCTACCGAATAGTTTGAGATTTCTAGACTGGAGCTGCTATCCTTCACCATCTTTACCATCTGATTTCAATCCAAAACGAGTTGAGATACTCAAAATGCCTGAAAGTTGCCTTAAAATCTTCCAACCTCACAAGGCATGTATCAATTTCATACTTTTTATCTTCAACATGAACTTCTACTTTATTAGACGATAAATTAAGTCATTTACTTTTATTTTGCAGATGCTTGAATCATTGTCTATAATAAACTTTAAAGGTTGCAAGGTCTTAACCCATCTGCCGAGCCTAAGAGAAGTACCACTCGTAACCTTTTTGTGTCTCGATTACTGCAGTAATTTAGTTAAAATTGATTGTTCAATTGGGTTTCTTGATAAGCTCCTCACCCTGAGTGCTAAAGGATGCTCCAAGCTGAAAATTCTAGCACACTGCATCATGTTGACTTCTCTCGAAATTTTGGATCTTGGGGATTGCTTGTGTCTTGAGGGCTTCCCAGAAGTATTGGTTAAGATGGAGAAAATAAGAGAAATATGTTTAGACAACACAGCCATAGGCACATTGCCATTTTCAATTGGAAATCTTGTTGGACTTGAACTCTTGTCCCTGGAGCAATGCAAAAGGCTGATTCAGCTACCAGGTAGTATCTTTACACTGCCGAAAGTTGAAGTGATATTTGGTTTTAGGCATTGGAGATATCTATTCTTTGAAGAGAACCAAGATGGGAAAGAGTTGAGTTTAGAAGTGTTTCCAAAGGCCATTCTTGTTTGCCATCTTGATCCCAGGCATTATCATCATCTTGACCTGTATTATCTGTACATGAGTCCTAATAATGTCATCCAAGTATGCAGTCCTAATCTGTATATGCTCTGTGATTTCGATTTGTTGTTCCAAAAGCTTGCATTGGGTGTCGAGAAGGACTGGTTTCGCAGATGCAGGAAATGGTCAATGAATTTCTCGTTTCGAAAAAAGTTTCCTAAGATTGCGGTATGTTGTTCTATAATATCTAGATTGAAAAGTGTCATGGAAATGGTGTTGATTTTGAAGTTCAGCGTACTCATCAATGGCACTATGCAATTTAGTTCTTCATGTAATTACATATTTAGAACATGGGACCCGATACTCTGGTGTGATCTAGAATGCAAAGCGGAGGGAATATTTTCAGAGCACGAATGGAATGAAGCTGAGATTTTATTCGAGTTGAAATGTCCTGCACCAAGTTCTGTAGAAGCAATGTGGGCCCACAACATTTCCATGGAAATTATAGACTGGACTCTAATTGGTGTCTACAATCAAGGAAACATTAAGGATGATATTAAATTCAAAATGCCGATGTCAACTTTTTTACTCCCTAACAGAGAACCTCCTTCATTACCTGGTTGTTTGTACTATGTTGTTAGTCATGTGACCGATAAGCTTGTATTGGTGGTAGACGATGGAAGGGAGAAGGATGAACAGGAAGAGAAAATTATTGGATAAATGACCATTTTAGTCTCTTAATATGTACATCTGTAACAATTTAGTCTTCGAAAGAATACAAATCCTGTTTTAGTTCTTGAATGTATAAGAAATGTGACAATCTGAGAAATGGACACAGTTTTAGAGTAAACAATAACTATAGCTCTTGAAATTAGATGGCGCTATCACACTAGTGCCTAAATCAGAGGAAATTAAAAGAAAATCCTTGAAACATTAGTACAAAATTTTAAAAAAAAATGTCCACTTAAATGATAATATTAACATATATTTATGGACTAAAATGACAACAAGTAGTTGAACTTAGGAACTTATTTGACATTTTAAAGACTTATTTTTCTTAATTTCAGATACTAATATGACAGTGTTACAATTTGAGAGACTTAAGTGGTTGTTTACTCCACAATTTTATGTTATTATTAGTTTTGATTGAAATACCAAACACAAATTTGACGCTTTAGTTTCAATTCACATGTTTTTCTATAATGGGCAGATCAACCAGAGGTTTATCGAAAGATTGTTAAAGAGGTCTCTGAAAAGATTGATTGCATTCCTTTACACGTTGCTGATAATGCAATTGGACTAGAGTATTCAGTGCAAGAAGTGAAATCTCTCCTTGGACTTGAGTCTGATGAGGTGAACATGATACGAATTTATGGTATCAGTGGTATAGGTAAAACCACAATTGCCTGTGTTGTGTATAACTTGATTTTTAGCCATTTTGAAGGAGTGTGGTTTCTCCCCGACATTAGAGAAAAGACAATTAATAAGCATGGCCTCGTCCAACTCCAAGAAATGCTACCCTCTGAAATACTCAAGGAGAAATATATCAAAGTGGGAGATGTTTACTGAGTAATTCCAATAATAAAAAGGAGGCTTGAACAAAAGAAGGTTCTTCTGGTTCTAGATGATGTTGACAAATTAGAGCAGTTAAAAGTACTTGCGGGACAATATGATCGGTTAGGCTCTGGAAGGACAATCATTGTCACCACAAGAGAGACAAACACTTGCTAGCTACTCATGGAGTGATAAACTTATACGAGGTTAAACCATTAAATGATGAAAAAGTGGTTGAATTGTTTAACTAGCATGCCTTTAAAAATAATAAAGTTGATCCATGTTATGTGAATATTTCAAACCGTGAAGCTCTTGATGTGCATGGCCTTCCATTGGCTTTGGAAGCAATAGGTTCTCACGTATTTAGAAAAAGTTTAAATGAATGCAGTTCTGCATTAGATAAATATGAAAGAACTTCTCATGAACAGATCCATGAAATACTTAAAGTAAGCTATGATGGTTTGTAAGAAAATGAGAAGGGAATTTTCCTTGACATTTCTAATATCTTCAAAACTAAAGAAGTGGGCTATGTCACACGGATGCTACATGCTCATGATTTTCATGCAGAAGATGGTTTGAGAGTGTTGGTTGACAGATCTCTCATAAAGATTGATGCTTCAGGTTTTGTGAGAATGCATGACCTAATCAAAACACAGGAAGAGAATTTGTAAGGCAAGAATCAACACTTGAGCCTGGCAGACATAGTAGGTTTTGGTTTGATGAAGACATTGTTCATGGTTTGGAAGAAAATATGGTATTTTAGAAATTAAAAACTTCTTTATATTTTTCTTCATTCCTTTATTTATTGATTTTGATGAATATGTTCTAGATTTTGGGATTCTTTCCTTTTTTTTTTCCTCAATTTAACATGTTTGATGAAATTTATTAACTGGGAAGGTTAATATGTTCAATTGCTAATGTGCATATTTTTGTGGTTGTCCTTTGGACCCAGAAGGGGACTGATAAAATAGAATTCATAAAGTTTGAAGTGTACAACTATATAGAAGTGCAATGGAAGGTAAAAGCCTTCAAGAAGATGAAGAACCTGAGAATTTTGATTATTGCAGACACAGCCTTTTTACAGGCCCCAAGCATCTACCAAATAGTTTGAGAGTGTTAAACTGGAGTGGCTATCCTTCGCCATCTTTAGCTTCTGAATTTCAATCCTAAACAAGTTGAGACTTGGGATACTCCGAATGCCTGAAAGTTTCCTTCAAATCTTCCAACCACACAAGGCATTATCAGTTTCAAAGTTTTTTCTTCAACATGAATTTCCACTTTAAAAAACAATAACTTGAGTCATTTGTTTTTATTTTGCAAATGTTTGAATCATTGTCTATAATAAACTTTGAAGATTTCAGGTTTTTAACCAATCTACCAATCCTAAGAGCAGTACCACTTTTGACCAACGTGTGCCTCAATAATTACACTAATTTAGTTAAAATTGATGGTTCGATTGGGTTTCTTTATAAGCTCTGCTTCTTCAGTGCTAAAAATTCTAGCACCCTGCATCATGTTGAAATCTCTGGAAATTTTGGATCTTGAGAGCTTCCCATAAATTTTGGGAAAGATGTTGAAAATAAGAGAAATATATTTAGACAAGACAGCCATTGAGAATTTGCCATTTTCAATTGGAAATTTTGTTGCTTCAACTATTGTCCTTGAAGGAATGCTGAAAGCTTAGTCAGCTGCCTGGCAGTATACATACACTGCCAAATGTTGTAGTGATACTCGGTTATGGGCTTGGGGGATAATCCATTTTTTGAGAATCATAATAAAGAGTTGGACTCAGAGGTGTCTCCAATGCCATGCATATTAGTGATTTTTACGAGTATATTACATGTCTTGACTTCTTTCTTTCCCCAAGTTTTTTGTTTCTCATGTGATTAAATTTTATTTATGCAGTCAAATCTTTCCCATCAAGTTGTTTCCATTGTATCTGGTGCTTTGAATGGGCAAATTTACTATAGGAGGTACTTTTAAAAACTAATTACGAAAGAGAGTATGTTTTTAAATTTTTTACGAGGGGGTCTGTTCTTCCATGGATGCCGCCAGAAGAACTGGCGACATAGGTGTTCCGCCATTGCAGATGGCGAGAAGTACGCTGAGCTGGAGGGTGCCGCCACTGGCACAGGCGAGACATGCTGACGTGCACTGATCTCGCCAGTTCCTCCTGCGAGACACACCCATATTAAAATGCTGGAAGCATGCCGCCAATCTAATTGGCGGGACATGCCCAATTAGATATGAATACGGAGTAGAAAAAAGAAAACATGTTATAACTTAATTTACTTTTGTCTCAATATGATTTGAATGTTTTTTTAACCAAACATGAAATAAATAAATAAAAGTGTATTATACTACTGACAACATTATATAAAAGAAAGCTGGAGTAGAAAGGGGTGGAGGCCAGATTAAAATTTACAAAGAAATAAATATAACATAATAGTGCTCTTTGTGAGGAATTTATCTTTTCTGTTTGTTTGTTTTTTAGCTTACAGGACCAAAAAAGAACATTTTCCAATTTCTATTTTAGGAGCTACTACTCCTGTTTTTTTTTTAGTATATAAATTTTTTGGTATTTTTATTCAATTTTTTTAAATATATATATGATAAAAATTGAAGAAAAATACCAAGAAATTTATATACTATTATGCTGCATCAACACAATAAAATAAAATAACTCTTTTTCTTATTCATTCTGTATCAACACATTACACATTATGAGAGTTATATGCTAAAGCTTTACGAGCAGATTTTTTGTTGTAATTAGCTCAATTGTAAATTTAAAAAAAGACGATTAACGGAAATCATGGGTGATCAGCTATTGCATTATTTCATGCGACTCGAATTGGTACCACCAATAAGCAATTTCCTTTAAGCTTTCCGATCTAAACGCACGAATCAAAGTTATGCAAATTGCAAAAGCAACATACAAAAATGACAAATATATATATCCTACATTGGCATGTCCCGCCAATTAGATTGGCGGCATGCTTCCTCAGCATAGCGGCACCCTCCAGCTCAGCGTACTTCTCGCCATCTGCAATGGCAAAACACCTATGTCGTCAGTTCTTCTGGCGGCATTCATGGAAGAACAGACCCCTCCTAAAAAGTTTAAAAATAGACCCTCCTTCGTAATTAGTTTTTAAAAATACGCCCCTACAGTAAATTTGCCCTTTGAATGATGCTGAAGCAAACAAGTATGATCTAGAAGCATGGTTTCCAGCCTCTCAAGCTTACAGAGAGCTAGTGTCCTGTTCAAACTTTACAGACTATTAAGCCTGAAGATTAGAAATTCTATATGTTCAAATTATAATTTAATTAATTGAATAAATAAATATTTTTATATGTTGCTAGTAATTTCTTTTTGGATGTTGTTAGTAATTTTTATGTCTTCTTCTACAATGGTCTGTAGTGGTGAAATTTTTTTAATGTTATATTAGTTTTATATACCTATATTTATTTAAGGTTGAGTACAAATATTCTTTTTAAAAGGAAATATTTTAAGATTGAGCGTATGAAACCTAACTATTAATGATTTCTTTTGTATTTAACTATAGCTTAATTTGAAACACATAAAGCTTAATTATTATTGTTTTTAGAGTCTTATTATTTATTAAAATAGTTTTATAATATCAATCATAATTTATTATATATAATAAATTTATTAACTTTTATGTATAATAATTATTTTAAAAATTATATCTATAATAATTTATGATTATACGTAAGAGATTTTGTTACATTATTCGTACATAATTATTAATAAAATGATTTACTTATATCGATAGAAAAGTTAGAAATCCACCAAAAATCATTTTAACATTTTTTTCAAATCTATTGATTATTTTTAACAACATATTAGCAATTCGTTTAATTTAACAATATATTAGTAATTCGTCTAATTAGGGCATAACTGGTTGGATTTTTTTATTTAAAATCCAAGCATATACTCATTTTGGCCCATTGGTTACGCAAAAACTCTACATATGCCGTAACGGGTACATAGAAATTAAACATTTTTTTCGATGTAAAATAATCATTATGCGCACACGTTACGAGGAATACAATAAGAAGAAAAAATCTAAAGTAGAATTAACACTGATATAAAGTGAAAATCATTGTCTCATCACAGTAGTACTCACACTATACGGTGGCGGAACCAGAGAAAACCAACCAGACCGATTACTCTTGAGGAAACAAAAATCTAAGATGAGGTGCGCATGCATTTTATTTTCTGAGAACGTGTTTCAACAGAAAACTTTATTGCACATGCATACTGTGTTTTCTCTTTGTTTTGCTTAATTACTATTATTTCTTTAACTTGGATAAATTTCTTAGTGCGTGCTTTGTTGTTCTGGATTTCTTCTAATTGTATTTTCTTCTTCGTGTTCTCCTTTTTTTGTCTGCTTATTTTTTAGGAAGAAAAATAATTAGGGTTTTTAGCGTTTTAAATTTTCTTTGAACCGATAGTTTCATTATGTATACGTATCGTTTGTTGATCTTCTTATGGATTGTTACAAAGAGATGATTATTTAATCTCTTTTTTTTCTTCAATTTTTTCAATTTTTTTTCTTTCATGTAGGGTTTAGTTTACTACTACTTGCTCTGTATTTTCTTTTTCTTATTTCATTGTAAAATTAGGATCACTCCGAGTTGGGGATTTTTCTTTTCTTTTTTTTTTTTTTTTGCCGTTAGCGTAGCGAGAAGTAAAAAGAGAAAACAACTAGTTTTTCGTTTTTCATTTTTCATTTTATGTTTTTGTTCGAATTTGGAACTGTCTCAGTTGTGGTACCCTGTTCATGCATGATCTCTGTGGCAAGATTTGATTTGGTCTTGGAGGTGTATTTCTCTTTTTGGTTTCATTCTTAAATTTATTTGTTACTTGATGATTTTGGATGCAAGTGATGGGAATCTTCTGCCATCTACCACATATCTGGAATAGTCATGACTCATGAGTTGGATGCACTCGTTTTCCCACTTTGGTGTTGTTTAGCATGTATTAAGTAAACATTTGTCATTAAGGAACATTAAATCAAGGAAAAATTGATGTCTAGGTAAAAGTTTTAGGTTGTAAATAAATTGTGTTAGTATTAGAATTTTTACTAGGTTCAAATTTGATGGACTGAAATGTATTCTATTCAAGAGTTTATACTTTTGATTGAAGCCAAGAAATTGCATGTAAGTAGGTCAACATTTAATTTCTTTACTTGTTCTTTGCACTTTATGGTTTCTCACTTTTTCTTAATGTTTCATATGTCATTCGTTAACTCATTTAGGCCCCGATTTGATGAATATATTTCCAACTTAATTGGGCTTATCCACATCAATAAGCACTTATGAAGCATGTTGATCCTGTCTAGACAAGTTTTTAAAAGAGATTTTGAAATTCAAATAAGTTATTTTGGGCTTATTTCATAAGATAGAAAAATAAATCTGAGTACAAGTCTTTGCTAAAATTTGAATGTGTTAACTGTTTTCAATTTTTCATAATGATTGATGACTACATGAATTGTCAAAAACCTCATTCTTGCATAAGTGCTTCTCTATGTGTTTATCCAAATGCTTTATAGCTTATTTTAGTCCTCTGTTACGGAAGTAGAGCTTATTTTACATTCTCTACTTGAATTAGCATTTTTCAAACATGGATACAATCAGTCTATTTTTCATCCTAAAACACTTTCCTTATTTGACCAAACAGTTTTGGCAAGTATACTATTATCTATTCATTAAAAGTGCTACTCGAACTTTCTTCCTGATATTTTTGCTTATAATACAGCCGCCATCCTTCTGTCAAATGGGCTCAGACGTCTGATGTACTCTACTTAACAGTTGAGCTGCCTGATGCTCAGGATGTTAAGCTCAAACTGGAGCCAGAAGGAAAATTTTACTTCTCTGCAACTGCTGGTGCAGAGAAAATTCCTTATGAGGTTGACATTGATCTGTTTGACAAGATTGATGTAAATGTAAGAGCAGTGAGCTGATGGTTTGTGAATCGTATCTTTTTCATTTATCTTTTGTAATTGGTGTGCTATTATGTCTCTTCTCAGAATAGCAAAGCTAGTGTTGGTTCAAGAAACATCTGCTACTTGGTGAAAAAGGCTGAGAACAAGTGGTGGGACAGATTGTTGAAGCAGGGAGGGAAATCTCCTGTCTTTCTGAAAGTTGATTGGGATAAATGGGTTGATGAAGATGAGGAGCAAGATAATAAACGTTAGTGATTATCAAAATTTCTCTGAACTTAAAGGTTTCATTATCGATTATTTTGTCTCATTTCCATATTCCCTTTTCAGCTGCAGCATCTGATATGGACTTTGGTGACATTGATTTTTCTGTAAGTGGCATAGCTCAAACGATATAGTTTAACACTGATACTTTTAGTTAGATGGGCACTCAAGTCTTGACCATCAATTCACTTTCTATGCAGAAGTTGGGCATGGGAGGGGGTGAAGGATTGGATTCTGATGCTGCAGGCAATGACGATGGTAACTATATCCAAATTTTGTCCATGTTATTTATGGGATACAACAATATCAATCTTCTTTTCATTTATATTTCAATCCTTTTATGAACTTGAGTTTATTTTGCTTCAGCTGTAGTTGACTTTGACTGGTCTCTTGATCTTTTTGTTCAGCTGATGAGAGTGACACAGAAGAGGAGTTTGTAGCTGAAGCATCTGCTAGTAAAGAACAAGATACGAAAGATGCTGTAAGCAGCGATGCAAAGGATGCACCTGATACTAAAGCATAAAAAATTCGAGAATGGTGAACGGTAACATAGCTTTGACTATGTAAGGGCAAGACAAGCATTTCTGAAAGGTTGCTTACCATAAATCTTTGCAGGGTTAACTGATGGTTCAGTGACCCTGGATTTTTAACAAGCTAGACATATGTGTTGGCCATACATAATACAATTTGAGAATGGAAGTGTTATTATGTCTTTGTTTCGCTTGGAATGCAGGGGTCAATGAGCTCTATAGTTTTTCAGTGAAGTTACACTTCTCTGATCGGTGAGAAAGTTCGTTTTAGAAAAGGCAAACTAGTTTGAGTTTTGATCAATGTTTTGAAATTTGGGATGGTCATTTAACCAGTGTAGACGTTTTGAATTAGTGACAATTTAAGGTCCTGTTTGGGATAAGCTTGTTCATAAGCATTTGTAAAAAAAAAGGAAAATAATGTAGAATGAATTTAGCTTTTTCCTCAAGCAAATTTGCCAAAAGATTCCTATATAAAAGGGACAGAGTTAGTAGAAGGAAAGAAAAGAAAAGGTTGGCTTTCAAATTAAAATTTTAGATATTTCTTTCTATTTTCTCCAATTTTTATAAATATTTCTCTCCTCATTTTTTTCTCACTTGAACAAACAAAAATTATAGAATTTTTTCTTAACAAAGTGAGAAGAAGAAAAGAGGTAGAAAATATGGATGACCTTTTTAACTTATGAAAGGAAAAAGGAAAAGATGGTGATTTTTTAACGGTAGGATGAAATTAAAAATACAAAAAGTGGGAAATATTATGATATTTTGAAAGAATGGGGGAGAATAAAAGGGAATTAAAATTTGGAGAATCAAAAGAAATGGTTTAGATTATTTTTAGTCAGGAAGATATTAGTGTGAAGTTTTTATTAGTTTGGTGGATAATTAATTTTTATTTAAAAATTAACTTAAATATGTTTTTTATATTTGAAATATAGTTCGTTTTTAAGTTATTATTTAAAATTTACTTTTGGTTATTTATATATTTGAAAAAGTTTTGTATTTCAATGTAAAATATTTATCGTTAATTTTATTCTGTTAATGATAACGTGGCATATAAAATGTCACGTCATCAAGTTTAATAATCACTTGACACATTAGTAAATTAAAGTTGTATCATTATTTATTATTTAATTTATTTAAAAAATTCAATTATTATATTTTATTAATTAATTAATGTTAAAAAAATTAAAAAAATGTGACTTCCCCTTGCCAAGATCAAGTTTGTCATTGTGCTCCTCTACTCACTCGCCTACCTCCCATGTGTCGTCTAGTGTCGCCTCTGCTCCTACCACATCATCCTTTGTCTTCGGTCCGCTAATTGCATCATCAACTACACCCCTCGCAGCTGACCTCGACCCCCACCTTGTCCTTGTCAACACCTTGCGTTGAGAAGATCACAAACACTATCATGGCGATCGCGCTCAATGACGAGGTTGGTGATGACTATCACACGCACGTAAAGGGTTATGGTGGGATCGTGATTGTGCGCAAAGGAGGGGTGTCTGTGGAAGGATGAAGAAGATGAATGGAGTGAGGCGGTGGGGCTATGGGTGGATTGTGAAGGATGAGGAGGAGGAGAGGGGGGAGGCAATGGTGGGAACGCTATTGGCGGTGATGGCAGCGATAGTTGCAATGGAGAGTGGAGGCGCCTGAAGAAGAATGCAGTCGTGACTATGGCGATGTAGGTGGATTGGACGAGAGGGGAGATAATAGGGTTAGGTGAGATATAAGAATGATGAATTTTTGGATACGTGTCAATAATTAGACTTGATGACATGACATCTCGTCTATCACGTTATCACTTAATAGAATGAAATTAACGACAGATATTATATTGAAACATAAAAAAATTTCAGGTACACAAATAACTAAAAATGAATTTTAGATAATAAATTAAAAACAGTCTATTTTTCAGGTATGGAAAACAAATTTTACCCTGAAAAATTTAGTTAATCATTTTTAGTGGGATATATTTTTTTTCAATTATGCTTATTTTGTTTATCCATAAGATTCAAATTTAAGATTTTACTTAATGAAATTCAACTCAATTTTATTTGAATTGAAATATGAACATATAAACACATGCATATCTATTTTTTGGCTAGTAAATATTAAGAGTATTAAAATTTAATCCTTCAATGAAATGGTGCACCATTTTAGGTGAACATGGATTAGTCCTTTGCCTATCTCCATCTCATTTTATCAATTGTGTGAATTAAAATTAATCTAATTTCTTTCATATATAATAATTTTGTTACTTGGTCTCTTGGCGTATTCCTCTCCCGTTTCTATAGGCAAAGTTTGTGAAGCCGTAGCGTCCTAGACGTGACAAACTTGTTCAAGATCCGTACGTGTGGATTTCCGACCACACATACAAACACCTAAAATTTTGCAACCACCTTTGAAACACTGTCTATTCTCTTTGCAAAAGAAACCAAAAAAGAAAAGAGAAAAAACCTGTCACTAACTGCAACTTCCAAGCTAAAACTAAATAATAATAAACGTAGACATAGTTTTTTTTATCCAGACACAGTTTACATCATAGAATCTCGATCAAAGCCATACCCTCAAGCGTTCATCTCTTGGAAGCAATAACTAAAGGTAATCTTGTACGATCTTCCTCCAAACTTTGATGGTAAAATTGTTGAATTACTATTTGATTATTTGAAATGTTTATGATGTCTAAATACAATTCATTTGAAAGTATACCTATACATGTTGGATGAGGATGTTCGTGAATCTAATGTGAGAAATGTCTAATCTTATTCCTGTGGCTAAGATGTTAAAATGTCTATCGTGGTGCCTATAATGTCTCTTGCATTTCAATATATAATTGAATAAATTGATGGGACAAAATATTTTCTTGGAAAACCTCTTCTGTCTCTAACAAATCAAGGAGCATGTATAATGCATTGAAGTAATTCTAAGATGATCCCAGATTAATTATTTGGAAATTTTATAGTTATTTATATCTAATTTAATAATATTGTTTAATTTTACTGGCTTAAATATACTTTTGTCCCTCAAATTTAAGTTACTATTATTTTTTGTTCTTTAAATTTAAATTTGTTTTTTTTTTAGTCTGAATATTGAAAAATGTTCTTTTTAATCATCTACCTGATTTTTGACGGTTTGAATATCTAATTTGTTTTGTGACTAAAACATATTTAAATCTAATTTAATTTCGCATATTACATTTTTTAGTAGAATAATGTAATACTATAAGAAACTGTCCATATGTGGCATTGTAGGTAACTAGTTTTGTTTGTCACGATTTAGGTGTCTTCGCTTGTAATAAATCTGAACTTCGTCTGAATGCATGAAAAGTCTCTCTGGCCTGACTTCTAAGATATTCCTAACCATCAAAATCAAGAAACAATGAAACAGAAGAAATACCAAATCAAGTTGCTAGTTCTGTACTTGCACACCTGATTTTGAGTATTACTGAGTGAAGACACTAACAGTAAATCTATAATATTTCCATTCTAATCAATTTGAGTTGCTGAAAATAAGTTTTTAGCATTTCACATTTAAGCATATAAAAAGGGAAGGTAGAGACAGTGAAGTATATTCTAAGCAGATGGTTCTTGGGAGGACAGTGTATTAAGCACATGGTCAATTAAGTATACTTAATTAGAATATACTTTAGTGTCTCTATCTTCCCTTTTCAAATTGGTTCAAAGGATTTCCCATCGAAGTGGTGAGAGATAAATGCATTTAACTTGCGCATGTTAGTTGTGGATCATGTGCTGTGGCAAAAGCATAAAGGGTATATACTTATAGTTCAAACCATAGATAATAAGATCCACTTATCTGGCTTTTTCTCTTTCATATTTTCTTCTATATCACTTGTTTCTGGGTTACTTGATACCACAATTCATGATATCAATAGCACTGATGAAAGGCATAGATAATTTTGTTATAATAATATTCAGCATTCTGATTAATTTGTTTCATTTTTGTACATCAAATTTATGCCCCATGTTTTGTGTGGTGATTGTAGGACAGAAGGGAAATGAAAGGATCGTCATCAGCAGATAATGCAAAGAAGAAGACAAGAAAGACTCAAGTTGCAAATTAGAGATTGAGGTCACCTATGATGTATAATTGACTGCAGTGGCTGATATATTCTGAAGCTGACATTCTGTTTTGAGCATATATGACTTCTGTGATTGTACAGTGGAAATTTTGACATAGCATAATGGATTTCGGTGAGGGTTATGTATCAAATGAGCATCGCGAGCTTCATCAATCTGCAACAGAAAGTGCAGATCCATTATCTGTTTCTCCATTGCAGCTTTCACCTAAGTCATCACGATCACCAAATTCTCCAAGGTCCCCTAAATCTCCTAGGACTCCACAATCTCCAAGGTCCCCAACGGGGCAAGGCAAGTGCAGCAATCTAAGTCCAAGGAATCATAGACAATCATATTTTCAAAAAGATGGACGTCCAAAGAAAGGTGAAGTCTTTACCCATTGAAGTTTTTCATTGCTAGTTTTCTCTTTATAATGCTTGATAACTTCTTCACTAAGTAGCTACCATAAAATATATGTAATAAGCGATGGTCATAGACTTGTTGCCAGTTTCCCTCATTTAGTCTTAGAAGACTCATGATAATTGAACATCATAAATTTTTAAAATACTGGAAACATATTCATAGAACATTTGAATGAGGTAGATAAAATAGTCATGGTTCTCATCTGTGATGATCATGACCAACATAAAGATCTTTAACTTTTCATATGGTTGTTATCTAGGTACTTTGAAAGAGTAGAATATTCATTTAACGTTCAGCTATGCCATTTTGTCACAAACTCACAGGCAATGAATGGACTGGTCTAGCCTTGGTGTTTTATGACTAATCAAATCATACATGATAGAATACTTGCATTCCTTAAATTCAAAGAAGCAACCGACTTATCCTACTCTCATTATTCAGGTGGTTCTGGGGGAAAAGGTACCTGGGGTGGATTGCTTGATACAGATGACACGAATGTTCTTGATCCTAATGATCCAAACTATGACAGCAGTGAGGTAAGGGGGTTAAGATTTGGTCCCTTATTTTGTTCTGGAAGAGTTTGTCTTTGTAACACCAACAACCATGAAAGTATATATGGTTTTGTAGGAATTTGACCATTCAAATGAAAAGAAACCGACAACAGATCTTGAAAACTACAAGAAAAAAGCTACAATAATAGTGGAGGAATACTTTTCCACTGATGGTGTTATTGCAACAATGAATGAAGTTAAAGAATTGGGAAAACCACAGTATGGCTACTATTTTGTCAAAAAACTTGTCTCTATGTCCATGGACAGACATGACAAAGAAAAAGAAATGGCTGCTATTCTGTTATCTGCACTTTATTCTGACGTAGTTGATCCTTCACAAGTTTACAAAGGCTTCAGCAAATTAGTTGAATCAGCAGATGACTTGATTGTAGATATACCAGACACAGTTGAAATTCTAGCTCTTTTCATAGCTCGAGCAGTGGTTGATGACATACTTCCTCCTGCATTTTTGAAGAAACAGATGGCCTACTTACCCAAAGATTCAAAAGGGGTTGAGGTCTTGAAAAAAACTGAGAAAAGCTATCTAGCGGCCCCTCTGCATGCAGAAATCATAGAGCGATGCTGGGGTCGAAGTAAGAATACCACAGTTGATGATGTTAAAGTTAAGATAAACAATTTTTTGAAGGAATATGTTGCAAGTGGAGACAAGAAAGAAGCCTCTAGATGCATCAAAGATTTGAAAGTTCCTTTTTTCCATCACGAAATAGTGAAACGGGTTCTTATAATGGCAATGGAGAGACGTCAAGCTGAATCCCCACTGTTAGACCTGTTGAAGGCAGCAGCTGAAGAAGGTTTCATTAACTCCAGCCAAATGTCTAAAGGGTTCAGTCGGTTGATTGACACAGTTGATGACTTATCACTTGACATACCAAATGCACGTGGAATACTGCAACAACTAATGTCTAAAGCAGCATCTGAGGGTTGGTTATGTGTGTCATCTTTGAAATCACTTTCAGAGGAGCCTGAAAAAAACACAATAGAAGATGGTGCTGCCAAAAGTTTCAAGGTAAAGACTCAGTCCATCATTCAAGAGTACTTCTTATCAGGCGATATATTGGAGGTAAATAGCTGTCTAGAACAAGCAAACAGCAAGAACTGTGCTGCACTCAATGCAATCTTTGTTAAAAAGCTGATAACTCTGGCAATGGATAGGAAGAATAGAGAGAAGGAAATGGCTTCTGTGTTGCTGTCGTCTTTGTGTTTCCCAGCTGATGATGTTGTGAGTGGTTTTGTGATGTTGATAGAGTCAGCAGATGATACTGCTCTGGACAATCCTGTTGTTGTTGAGGATCTTGCTATGTTTTTAGCTAGAGCAGTGGTGGATGAAGTCCTGGCCCCACAACACCTTGAAGAGATAGGAACACAGTGTTTAGGGCCAGGTTCAGTTGGGAGCAAAGTGCTTCGAATGACAAAGTCATTGCTAAAGGCTAGGCTTGCTGGGGAGCGAATCTTGAGGTGTTGGGGTGGTGGAGGGAGTAGCAGGTCAGGATGGGCATTTGAGGATGTCAAGGACATGATTGGGAAGCTGTTGGAGGAGTATGAGTCTGGAGGCGAGATAAGGGAGGCGTGTCGCTGCATGAAAGAGTTAGGAATGCCATTTTTCCATCATGAGGTTGTTAAGAAAGCTTTGGTGACAACCATTGAAAAGAAGAATGAGAGATTATGGGGTCTACTCAAGGAGTGCTTTGAATCAGGACTAATAACCATGAATCAAATGGTGAAGGGCTTTGGAAGGGTTGCAGAATCTCTTGATGACTTGGCCTTGGATGTCCCTGATGCTAAAATTCAGTTTGCAAACTATGTTGAAAGAGCAAAGGCCAATGGATGGTTGGACAATTCATTTTGTTTCAGCAAACAGGAACATGCAACAGAGAATGGCACTCACTAATAATAATAATAATGTGGGAAATCATCAGCAATACTAACTTTGTTTTATCTCTTTTTCCAAAACTACTCTTGAATCAAATGCACACACATGCAGACATCAATTGCCCTGCCTATGCATGCACAACTACATTACTAGCCTTGTAGAGAACTTGAAATTTGTTTTCTTCTCAGATGCCCCTTTATCAATGGAGCTTACAGGAGCTGAAGTTACTTCACACCTGCCCCACCCCCCACAATAATTTTTAGTTCTAAATAAATATGCACACACATATATATAAATCCAAAGTCGTATTTAACTACCAAATATAGTTTATAACAATTCAATACAGTTTTTTTTTGTAGTGAAATTCTTGAAGGTGTTATTTGATCCCAGCCTCCTTAGCAGGTTCTTTGATATATGCTTTTTCTAATAAGGCAAACTTAGATTAATCCATACGGTCAATTAACGCAATCGATCACAGATGATTGTATGTGACATGCAGCCCTTAATATACCACAAGGTCGAAGAGAAATACATGTTGAAGCAAAAAGATGCATAGGACAACTACATAAGAAAGTCAATTATGTGACATTGAAACCTATATATATATTAAAATTGAGATTGTTGAAATCATTAATTGCTCTTTCTTTATTCTGTTTCTATTCTGTTTTGGAAGAAGCATAAACAAGGGAACCTGTGGCTGTAATGTAAATCTGTATCAACATACCATACTTTTCTCCTTTTTATGCTTTATTAATGTTGTGTTGAAATATAATCAACTGGAATATAAAACATAACTAATTGATAGTATCTCTAATATTTGTAATGATAACTCTGCTTTATTTTATTATAATCAAGAATCATTAATTTTGCCACAAATTAACCATCTCTTTTATTTAACCACTAACAAAGACAATTTTAAATTAAGGCTTGAAAACTGAGATGCAAAAAATAGAGCTATATTTCACCATTTTTGCTCGCACTTCAAGTTTTATAAATATTATAAAAAATAGTCTTTTCCATTTCTCAATCTTCTTAACTACATTGTATTTTGAAATTTAGTATTAATATCACTCATTTGTGTATATTCTATTTATAATATATAAATTCCAATTCCGAGACACGAATTATATTGTGATGCAGCCATCTCAGTTCTTTGGAAAGCACTGATTATTCCATGCAACATTTTCGCTCAAGTGGTATGCTCCTCTAAATTTCACCATTTCCCTACACTCTTTAAAGTCTGAAACAAATGTTTTTCATCAGTTACTAAAATGTCATCATTTTATGTTCACTCTTAAAGTATGAAACAAATGCTTTTCGTCAGTTACTAAACTGTCATTACAGTTTTCAAAATCATCAAGCAAATATTACTCTAATATATTCCTTACGTTTGAGTATATGGTCTCCTTGTCTAAAATAAATTGCTTTTGCTAATTGGTTACTATTTGCTGTGAATTGAACAGATTTTAGACTTTCCTCAAATGGAGAAAACAAAGTTACTATTTCTATAAACCTTGAAAATGTAGCTGGTGCTTAATTGTAGATGGATTCATCTGGTGGAAAGGCTTTTTCACAGGGAATGTACAAATAAGTCATTTACTTCTACTTTGAAGGTTGTTTGTTGTGAAGTTTCCATTTGGTGAGTGAGAATAGTTTGTCCAGCCAAATTAAATTGTTTTCAATCAAATTTTTCTGCTGAGCTTATAAATTCAAGGCTTTTGTTTATAGTTAGTACTTAAAGAACTACTAATTAGGCTGTCAAATCAAGTTCAGAGCCTATGGAATTGTGATTTTCAACAACACTGACCAAAGCAGATCGCAAAATTGCATATTTGCGAGTTGACATAAGTGGTATTCTTTCTACTTTTTTTCACTCTTAATTTTATTCCTGATGCATAATTGGGAATTTAATAACCTATTTATAATATATAAATATATAAATCCTGAAACACAATCTCACTTCTTTGGAAAGCACGAATTATTCCTCGCAAAATTGAATATTTGCAAGAGTTGACATATGCAGTATTTATTTATATACCCGGATTTTGCGATCTAGTTACACTTAATTAACTGGTGAATGATGTTGTATGTAATTAAGAATCTCCATGGACTATGGTGACGTGACATGATAATAAGGAATCTTCTTGTTCATTTGTCGACAGTATGAAGCGGTTCAAATTTATACGAAAAATATAAGATTTAAATATATTTTTTATTCCCAATAAATATTTGTGCTTCGTGATAGATTCTTAATAAATTTTTGCTTCGTGATAGATTTCTAATAAATTTTTACTTCGTGATGGATCTCTAACACTTAAAAAGTTTTGTTTGAAATTCATACCGTTAGTCAGAACTCGGTATCTGCTTATGTGGCTGTTAACCAGTCACTCATGCATGTTACATGTGATTTTTGTGTAACTAGGATTACATGAAGGATTTTTTTTTTAAATTAAAAAAAAAAAGTAAAAAACGACGTTCAGCATCCCTTTGCGTTGTGACACAGTCTATTATAGTTTCTTCTATACCTTCCTAGTGAATTTGTCACTATAGCTTCCTCACTATTGAAGATTCAAGGCCAACACGTCCTCACTAATGATTTTTAGGGCCTTTCAATCAATTTTAGATTTTCAAATCAAACCAAGCCAACTCACAACTCAAGAAATTCACATAGATAAGGTTTCTAAGAGAACACATAAAAACAATTTCATGGATAGAAGAGGATCAACAAAACCTTATCCCAAAACGCGATTTTGCTCGGTCCATTGCGTAGAGCACGAAAAATTAAGTGGGGTAGCAGTGTCGGGACTTGACGTCGACATTTCATAATAACGAGCTCTTTCCGCAAGCCCTTGCTTTCATGGTTGTCTCTTCTTGTTCTCTCTTCTCAAGGGTCACCACCAACCTAGCCATTGGCCACCACTAGCGCCATCACCAACCATTGCTCACACCATCGCCAGCCGCCACCACCAACTCTCAAACCTCACTTCTCTCTCGATTTTTCTCTCACACTTGGCCCTCAAATCGACTTGTGTGCTGTAGGTGAAGAGAAGAGAAGGAAAGGATGAAAACAAAGAGGTTTTCTTTGGGGAAGAGGGGTCGTCCATGAGTGATTTTTGAGAGAAGGAGATTTGTTGTTGCCATTGGGGTCACTCTTCAAGAGAAGGAAAAGACGAAAATGGGTTAGTGTTAATTGTTGTAATGTTGTCATGGGGTTTCAAGGGAGGAATAAGGTGGGTCCATTTGATCCGAGGTGCAACGCCGACTTCATAGCCGCCGCAATCTATAACAACTGCTGGATCGAAAGATCTAAATCGATCTTACTTCAGGGATTTGGAGAAGTAGCAATGGTGGGGGAGTGGGTGGCAACAACGACAATGTGGAGCTGACAGAGGAGTTGGTCGGGGACTGGTGGGGGTGGTTTAGGGGGTTTTGGAGAAACAGAGCAGCGGTGTGGAGCTGGTGGAGGAATTGATCAGGGACTGGTGGGGTGGTTTAGGGGTTTTGGAGAAGCAGCAGCAACGATATCGTTTCTTACATTTTTTTTTAAAAAAAAAAACTTGACACGTGACACAACAAATAACATGCTTGTATGACCGGTTAACGACCACATAAACAAATAACCAATTTTGACTAATGATAAAAACCTCAAACAAAACTTTTCAAATATTAGAGACTCATCACGAAACAAAAATTTATTAGAGATCAAATGAAAAAACTAAAATTTATCAGAGAACAAAAACATTTAAACCAAAATATAATTTATACACATTCCATATAAATTCGTAAACTTATAATAAATCATTGTGTTTAACTTATGACTCGGCCATTCAACCAATGACTTGTCAATTTAGTACCCTGATCGTATCAATGATTAGCTTACTTCTGATAATATTTATCTTATCATCTTATCAATTTTCACTTTTTGTTATAAAAAATTACCTTCCTATTGCAACTCATCAAACATCTAGTCACTTGCAATTATTAACTTCTGTTCAAGGCTCTTGAAGGTGAGCCATATTTTCAGTTCTTATGCAGCAATATTTCAATTGTTCCGTCTTGATTTTTTTTCAAGGATCACGATTGCCATTTATTCATACGTCATTAATTTTCATTCGGCAAGTATAACTATATAAACATCGATACTTCTCGACAATTATAAATTGTTACCTAATAGCACTTGTACTCTTCCATGAAGATTAAAAAACGATATAATACTAGCTAGCTCAGAAGATTCCCAATGCATGATATGAAACTATTTCTTTCCACTCCAATCAATGATCACATATTTGAGCAACAATAAAAGGAAAAAGATCTATCATCTATGTAGATAGATAGCCTATACTCGCTGAACAAAAACATCTATATGTATCATCAAATGTGGCATCCCTTATTATTAACCTATAACATTTGTGATGATATAAGTAATCAACAAAATTATGTCAGTTTAAACAAATCTTGAAAGTGTATAGAGAAATGCATAAAACCCTACCACAGAGGCATCACACACAAGTTCATTCACCAACCCCGCTTCTTCAGAAAATCTCTAGTTCTCTTCCTCATGCGGGTGAAGACAATAACTACACAAGCCAAGATCCATGGAGGGAAGTTCACACCAGAGAAATTTAATTTCTTCAACCAGTTCGGAGTATCCCTTGAAACTAGTGTTATCATAAAGGTTATTAAAGCAACCCCAACCAAGATCCTCGTCACTGGTTTAACAAGTGAATCCTGCAAAAGAAAAGTTTCAGTCTTTCAGCGAATGACAATATTACGTGCACTCCATATATGTTTGTATTAGGATTACATGAACTGCACCTTCATATCATAGTCATAGATATTTAACACGATAATGGAGATCATATTGTGAGTATTTCAACTTTAAAAATAGTGTAGAAATGTATAATTGTATATACATCACTTGTAAAAGAAAAAGCATAATATAAATTATGTAAACTACTTTATCAGTGAGATGTCTGTCAAGATTTTATATTTTGATCAAAAAAATAATTCTAGGCATTAAATGATGCTCAATGGCCTGCAACCCACAAGCCTTGTTGCACTGAACCAAAAGGCTTTCAATAAATTCAGCTAATTAAAAGACATGACAAATATGATTTAGAGAGAATGAACAACCTATTTTTATCATAACACTACAAAATTCTCACTGTAAAGCATTATGAACCTCAATGAAGATTCAATTTTATAGTAGCTTAGAAATTTATGATATCCAGAAATATTTTAGCATATTCAATGGGGAAAAAAAGCCTTTAAAAGTGGGAGCAATAGGCTTAAGCTCAACCAAAGTAGTAACTCAATCCCTGGACAATACAGCATAATCCCCATTCTCTCAGTCCAACTCCTCCCCAGCCCAGCCCAACCAAAACTCCAGCAACACCAGATGCTCTGCTCATGCCCCTAAATCATGAATCAGTGCCTAGTGCTTTGATAGGACTTACGAGTATTAATAAGAAATCTGCTATTGAGAAGATCTATGTTAGAAAGAAGAGGGTCACAACAGGGAGTTAAAACTTAAAACCCTATGAATTGTAGAATAATTAAAGGGAGTTTTGTCAGTTAGCATAGGAGGACACAATATAATTAAATAGAAGTGGTTGTTATAGGGAGGGGCAATGGGTTGGTCGGTTTGTATTGGGAGAGTCCAGGTTCCTCGATTTCTGGAGGATTCTTTCTTTCATTTCTTCAATTAAAGTTCCTTTATTTCTTCTCCCTAAACCAGTTTGTATCATGCTTGCTAGCCTAGCCGACCATACCAAAAAGCAGCTTGAACATATAACTCCGGTCTTAGATACATGTTGGCCAGTCATGAGTGCATAATAGTTATAATAAATAGACGATTCCCAATCCCAGTCAATTCAAATCATGAGGTAGATAGGGTCTGTTACACCATCCAGAAATCAAACACCCCCTACAAAGACCAAACAAACTTCAGAGGATACGTATGATTTCAGCTCTCTAAACTGCATTCTTCTTGGACAGCAACCTATTGTTGGTGTGCCTTTCGTATGCACATTCCCCTTCATGGATTCTCAACCTTTGGATACTCCAGCATAGCTTGTAGTAGACACTGTCCCAGATAGAGAATGGAACTATATCCCATAGCAGGTGTTAGGATGAGAGGTGCTAATTAGAAATGCAAACAATTTCAAGCCAATCTTACATCATCCTAGTTTACAAAGTACAACTCTAAACAGCCTTGCATTCTGATCCTCCCAAAATCTGAAAAATAAAAGGATCTGGGAAAAGCCCAAAATTTTCCCTTTTTATTTTCAATTAGAAGAATTAACTGAATACTTGTTCCTTCCTCAACTCACCTTTCCCATCGTTCCTTCTCCTTTAACCATCAACTCACCTTATATCTCCCCAATTAAACTAATATCAAGTAACTCAAAACCTAAAAAAAGAAACAAAACACAAACCTTAGGTTCTCCATCAAGGTAAACAACAGCCCCATCCCTGTACGTCAAAATCGACCTCCCATTTCTGGGATTGAACCGGACAGGAACGCCGCGCCCCCCGGCGGTCGGATTGAACGCGAAGACCGATTTCATGCCGTACTTCTCGAGGATGTCCTCCCTGATCTCGAGCTGATCCTGCTCCCAGCCGCCCAGTGCCGACTTGAACACCGCCACGGGGCCCTTCCCCTGCCGATACAGGTGGATCTCTGCCTCCGGGACCTTGGTCCGCACGCGCTTCTCCCGCTCGCTCGTGCCCTCCTCCTCCACGGGACTCGCGTCCACCTCCTCGATTTCTCCCACCAAGGGTGTCTTCTCGTCGTCCTCCATCTTCCGGTGCCGGCGGCTTAGGTGAGGACGCGGGTTGTGGATCTGAGGGAAGAAGAAGGGATTGTTGTCGTTGAGGGGTGGAGTTATATATGTTTTTGTTCGTTGCGGGGGATTTATGTTTCGTGGGCTCGTTGGTGAAGATCGGGCATAACAAGGAATTAAAAGCAATAATATAAAGAAGGGTAAAGGATGATGGTTAGGAATCAATAAATACTACACTTTAGTCCTTAAATTATAAAACATTGGTATTTGGTTCTTAATTATTGCAAAATAAAATATTACTTAAAAAATACCATAAATTTATTTACCATCAAATATTTATATTAACCCACCCAATGGGTCAATTTTATGTGATATGGTTGGACTTTTTTTACATGAAGGAATTCTAATGGATCCATTTGTCACCTTGGATAAATTTTTATTTTTTTTTAAATTATTTCTATAATTTCATAATTTTTACTTTTTTAGTCTTTATAGGTAATTGGTATTTTTAGTCTCTATAATTTATATTTTAATTCTTGTTAAGTCCCTGTCATTTAAAAGTGTTCTTTCTAGTTCTTATCGTTTTTATTTTAATTCTCTTTTAATTTCTGTAGTCCTTATAATTTATATTTTAATTACCTTTTAGTCCTTACTAAAAAAATTAAAATAATTAACTACAAATTAATTATAAATTATCAATTATTTTTTATTATAAATTATCTTACGATAAATTAGTTACGAATTAGTTGTTAATATATTTTTAGTTAATTGTAATTGATAATATTATTCATATTTTGATGGTAAGGACTCAAACAGAATTAAAATATAAAGTATATTTAGACCACTTTCAAATTATAGGGACTAAAAGATAATTTTAAATTACTTTAAAATTATAAAGACAGAAAAGATAAGAATCATGAAAGTATAAAGATTAAATTAAACTTATTTTTCTTTCTTTTCCTTAGAATTCTTTCATCCTTCTTTCTATCAAATGCACTCCCCTCATAGATTCACTCCTTCAACATAAGCAAACCCAATATCATCTTCACAATAACTTCAATGGCAGAAAAGGAGATTTCGATCAGAACTGTTCTCCTTGACTAGCTTACAAATACCTATATGAATGTAAATCTAGAGAATTTTGTTCTCTTCCGCTCTCACTCATTCACACAATTCTCTATTCTCACTCTGCAAAACTGAAATTAAAAAACCTCAACATTGTGCATATTTTTAAATTTTGGAAAAGGAAAACAAAAACAAGTCCAGATCTAGAATCACAAACTCAACACACTACATGTTGGTGAAAGTTCACCATTGTCACGCTTAAAACGAGAGGGAACCTTGTCGCCATGTTCTTGCGAACGTGTTCTCCCACACCAATAATTTGGGGGGTGGTGATGGAAAGGAAGGTTAATTTGGAGTGATAGTTCTTGCTAGATTCAAGATTGTTGTTGTTGTGATTTTGATGTTTTTTGGGGTAGGTGATTGATTCAATCGTTTAACTCCCTAGTGGAGATGCCAAAGATTGAAAAACGGTGTGACGGTGAAAGAAAAAGGAAGAAAGGAGAAAGAAATGAGAGGCATAATGTCATTGCCGAAAATCGTATTTGGCAATGATGGTCCATGGATGTGGATTGTTAGATGGTTAGAGTAGGTGTTTGTTTGGTTTTCTATAAGATAAAAAAAAAGTTTGGATATTAAGTTTAATTAACAATCATATGTTCAACAAGATTATTACATCTTTTTTTCATGTGATTTAGTGGTTATATTTCACATAAAATTTGTAATTGACTTTCCTATACTATTTTTTTAAGTGTGATTATGTTATAGCTCACTAAAAAAACATATATAATATTCAAATTGATTAATTGAAAAGCTTTAAGCTGAGGAGATAGATACCTCTGCTGTGTGCTTTCTTCTAAAACAGTTAAAATAGTCTTCGAACTAAGCATGAGTAATCTCTGTCATGTCCTTCATCGCAAGAGATGAGCTTTTTTACCAATTAGGGATAAAAAAAAATTTATTTTTTCAATCGGAGGTATATTTTAAAAGATAATCCAAAACGAGATAAGTCTTAATAGGTGTTACGATTTCTAATTCAAAAGTTGTATCACCCGTTATGACTTGTTATTTTTTTTTTAATTTTTTAACTAAAGTCGTTCAATGTAAATCTTATTTTTTTTATGATTTTAAAGTCGTATTTTTTTTATTTTTTAAAACAAAAATCGTATTTTGTTTTACTACTTTAAAGGTTTTTTACTTTTATTAATAGATTATTTAAACTTTAAATAAAAAATATTCAAAATAAATTATATTAAAAAAATATATAACATGTTTTAAATAATGAAACATTAAAATAAAATAATAACATATCAAATAAAATCACAAAAAATATATTAATAAAATCAACTTAATATTATTTATTATATATTTAAATATATATTTTTTAACCTTTTTATTTAAAATAAAAATAAAACCGTAAACAATATTAAACTTAAAAAAAAACATTTACAAAAATAAAAAGAAATAGGTTAACAAAACAAAAACACGTCTACAGATAGTAAAAAAAAGTTTAAAAACCAAAATTTTCACTTTGAAGTCGTATATCTTTCAAAAATAAAATAGTTTTATGAACAAAATACGACTTGCATGTTAAAAAACAAAAAATAATAGTATCACTTTAAAGTTGTAAAAAAAATTTATACTGATATATTTTTATGACTTTAGTTGAAAAATAAAAAAAAATAACAAGACGTAATAGGTAAGTTAGAAGTCATAAATTCTGTTACGCTAAAAAAATTGGTTTTTACCCCTAATTGGTCAAAAAGCCCAAGAGATGCGTCCGTGGCTACAACCGAAGCTGAATAAATAGTCAGAACAACATTCGTTAGGGAACCAATAAGAGGCTTACTAGTAGTTCTTAATTTGAAGGGCTTCTAAAAAAGAGTTTTCATATTCAAGAAACTGAAAGTGGTGTAGTCACTTTTTTCCTACGGATAGTCTAATCAATTAGCCTCACATGTCCTCCTCTATCATTCTCACATTTTTTTCATGTAATATATATATATATATATATATATATATATATATATATATATATATATATAAAATGTTTGACATCTCTCTCAATTACCATTCCTGAAAAATACTATTTGATTTTCCTTATTGGAAAAAACCTGGGCCTTACAATAGAATGGTGGCAGATTCAATTAGATCGATCTTGAAAAGAAAAATTATTTCATCCATTTATTTTGACTTTTTAAATTAATCATTCAATTGATTTTATTTAAAATTTTAATCTAATAGGATTCAATTTGATCTAACATGATGTAATTTTGATTCGATTGATTTTTTGATTTAATTATACTTTTATTTTTTGATAAAATATTAAATAAATGATAATATATATAAGAGATATAATACAAATTAATGTAAAATATCAAATATTTTATTTACATACCATTATATAATTAATTATAGGCTTAAATATATTTTTTTCCCTCTATTTTACTTAATTTGTAATATTGGTTCCTTTATTTTACAATTGAGATAATTGATCTCTTATTTAAAAAAAAATCTACAAATTTAGTCCCTTATTTTAAAATATAAATATTTGATTCTCATGTTTTAGAAAATTTTTAATTTTAGTTCTCATAATTTAGAAAATCTACAATTTGTGTTTAATATTTAATTTTACCTACACTTTATTTTTTTATTTTTTAATTTATAATTAGTTAAATTATTTTTTGATGATATCTTAAATGAATATAATAGGGTTACGATTCTATTGGACAAAAAAAAAGTAGACAAAATTAAAATTTTTACTAAAATTGCATATTTTTTAAATTGAAGAGCCAAAGGTCTTAATTTTAAAATGAAGGGATTAAAATTATGGATTAAACATGTGAATACCCAATTTTATTCTAGTGTATTTTTATATTTTAAATAAAATGTATTAAAAAAAATTTGAAAAAAAAAAGAGAAATAATAGAAGATATGGTAACTACAAGAAGACTTGTTTCACGAGAACAGTTGCACTATAGCAATGCCATTCAACTGAAAAAAAAAAAAAAAAAAAGTGGTTACCTAAAGATAAGCTATCAAGTCAAATTTAGGGGATAAACATAATCACAGCTGAATATCTCAATTTTATTGTTAGCGCATTGTCCTCTACTAGTTCATGCCTCAAATCGGAGCAAACTCAGCTTTGATCTCTGTTTCACATAAACCAACCGAACAAACACAATCCATTCAACACAACAATGTCATTCTCATTCTCATTGTTAAGAAGGTTAAGCTCTTCTCCCTCTCTTTCCATTCCCAACTTTCCTCATTTTCTTCCAAACCCCACTTCCACTCTTTCCTTTCACTCCCAGACTCCATCCACTGAAAATGTTGTTGATGATGCCTTTTTCCCAGTTCAATCGCATGCTCCTTGTGCGTCATATCCCACCATCATCGAATTTAACAGGATTTTAGGATCCCTTGTAAAGATGAAGCATTATCCTACTGTCAATTCTCCCTTTCTAGACAAATGGAAGTCAAAGGAATTAAGCCAAATCTTGTTACTTTGAGCATCCTCATCAATTGTTTCTGCCACTTGGGCCAAATGGCCTTTTCTTTTTCTGTATTGGGCAAAATTCTAAAATTAGGTTATCAGCCGGATACCATAACCTTGAATACACTCCTGAGAGGTCTATGTCTCAAGGGTGAGGTCAAGAAATCACTGCACTTTCATGACAAGGTCGTAGCACAAGGATTTCAGATGAACCAGGTTAGTTATGGGACCCTGCTCGATGGACTATGTAAGATAGGAGAGACGAGATGTGCCATCAAGTTGCTGAGAATGATTGAAGACAGATCAACTAGGCCTGATGTGGTAATGTACAACATCATCATTGATGGCTTATGCAAAGATAAACTTGTAGACGAGGCTTGTGATTTTTATTCTGAAATGAATGCTAGAGGAATTTTTCCTAATGTTATCACTTACAATACTCTAATATGTGGCTTTTGCCTTGCGGGTCAGTTGATGGGAGCATTCATTTTATTAAATGAAATGATACTGAAGAACATCAATCCAGATGTTTATACCTATAATACATTGATTGATGCATTATGTAAAGAAGGAAAAGTGAAAGAAACAAAAAAACTATTAGCTGTGATGACGAAAGAAGGGGTAAAACCTGATGTTGTTTCTTATAATACTTTAATGGATGGGTATTGTTTAATTGGTGAAGTGCATAATGCAAAACAGATATTCCACACTCTGATCCAGAGGGGAGTAAATCCTGATGTTTACAGCTACAGTACAATGATTAATGGATTATGTAAGTGTAAAATGGTCGATGAGGCCATGAATCTCCTAAGAGGAATGCTGCATAAAAATATGGTTCCTAACACAGTGACGTACAATTCTCTTATTGATGGTTTGTGTAAATCAGGGAGAATTACTTCTGCTTTGGATCTTATGAAGGAGATGCACCACAAAGGTCAACCAGCTGATGTAGTCACCTACAATTCCTTATTAGATGGTTTACGCAAAAGCCAAAACCTTGACAAGGCAACTGCACTATTCATGAAAATGAAGAAATGGGGAATTCAGCCAAATAAGTACACATACACGGCACTTATTGATGGATTATGTAAAGGTGGAAGACTTAAGAATGCACAAAAGCTTTTTCAACATCTCTTGGTTAAAGGCTGTTGTATAGATGTCTGGACATATAATGTCATGATCAGTGGGCTTTGTAAAGAGGACATGTTTGATGAAGCTTTGGCCATGAAGTCAAAAATGGAAGACAATGGTTGCATCCCTAATGCTGTAACTTTTGACATCATTATTCGTTCTCTTTTTGAGAAGGATGAGAATGATAAGGCCGAGAAACTTCTCCATGAAATGATTGCTAAAGGCCTATTGTAGTAAGAATAATCCTAGGTAAGATGCTTTCCAACTAGAATTTAATTTATTGTGCATTTTGATGGTGATCGATCCATGTTTATTTTGTTTCAAAGACTATGCTATGGAGATTTCATTTGATTAAAAGCCACATGCTGTTTCATTTATTTTGGTATTGTAACAATAAGATGTGTTGATTTTTTTCTGAGTCTTGACATAACTACAATTTTCCTTTCCAGTGTACTGTCTACCTCTCTCGTCTACTTCTGAGGATTTGTTTTTTTGCAGAGAAGGAAGAGTTAAAACCTAAAGCCTTTTTGTTTGCATCATATGAGTTGTCTTTGGTTTTAAAGTTGCTGATGTTTTCCTCCAGGTCATTGCTGATAAATTAATGGGAGCTTCTTGAAAGAACAGAGCATATTTTGTGAGTGACAGTTTTGCCATGTGTCACCCATTCCAACTGTCCTTTACTTGAGAATATAATTGAAATGTATGATTTTGAATCGATTCACCCAATTAACTGTGAAATCTAATATAATTTCGTTGCACTTTGATTTTATTTTCAATTGACTGCAGTTGAACAAATCTATACTCACATCACAGGTGATGTAGTCACCTACACTTCCTTATTAGATGGTTTATGCAAAAACCAAAACCTTGACAAGGCAACTGCACTATTCATGAAAATGGAGGAACGGGGAATTCAGCCAGATATGTACACATACACGGCACTTATTGATGGATTATGTAAAGGTGGAAGACTTAATAATGCACAAGAACTTTTTCAACATCTCTTGGTTAAAGGCTATTGTATAAATGTCTGAACATATACTGTCATGATCAGTGGGCTTTGTAAAGAGGGCATGTTTGATGAAGCTTTGGCAATTAAGTCAACAATGGAAGACAATGGTTGCATCCCTAATGCTGTAACTTTTGAAATCATTATTCGTTCTCTTTTTGAGAAGGATGAGAATGATAAGGCCGAGAAACTTCTTCATGGAATGATTGCTAAAGGCCTATTACATTTTAGGAATTTTCATGGTGAGCACCAATGTTTATTGCGTTTGATTGGTTCATAGATTATGCTATGGACATTTCATTTGATTAAAAATCATAAATTGGCTAATTTATTTTGGTATTGTAACAATAACTTTCATTAATTTTTTTATTTATTGTTTTAATGTTGTCATAACTCATACCTACACTTTTTCTTCCTAGTGTACTGTCGTCTTCCTGTCTCAGTCTACTTTTAAGGTTTTGTTCAGTCACTGTTAATTCTTAATGTTTCAGATAACAAACCAAGCTGAAGCAGACATATTATTTGAAATGCCTTAACTTTTATAGTTGACTCCATATTATAGAAAGTATAACTGAATTCTGTTTTTATCTGTTTATTTCCCTGGTCTTTTTGTAGAAATAAAAGATTTTAAAACCTACAGCTTCTTGAAAGGACAGAACTTATTTTGGTTGTACTCATTCCGGATTGTGCATTCCCATGAGTAATTTGTTGCGGCTGGTTTCTTGTACTTTTTATGGTCTTACAAGGCCTCACTGCTTCAATGTTGTGAGTGACAATTTTGCCGTGTGTCACCCATTCCAACTGTCCTTGAGAATATAATTGAAATGTATGATTTTGAATCGATCCACCCAATTAATTGAAATCTAATATAGTTTTGTTGTGCTTTGACTTCTATTTTCACTTGACTGCAGTTGAACCGTGTTATGTTGTGCTCTAAAATGTACCCTACATAAGCTGGAAAAAAAAAATACTGAATTAAGAGTACGTGCTAAATCTTAAACATTTCAGATTGTTATTTCCCATTACTTTCTCATTTCTATGGAGTAATATATGATAAAGTTTTGACTTCTTGGTTTATTATAGTAGCAGAACTACCTCAGCACTGGAGGAGTGATTGCACTAGTAGAAATAGGAAGTACAATACTGCCAAGTTTGAGCATCACAAATGAACCGCCAAGATATGATCACATTGGAACAATGTCTTCTATTTGGTGTTATATCCTCTTAGGAATGTCACATGCACCTTGGTTAGTGTTTTAAATTAATTCTGGAAAAAAGTGTCTTTAAAACAAAGAAATTGAGCAAAACTAGTTACGATTATGCAGAGAGAAACAAGATAGCCTACTCTAAATTAGAAAGTATTGCAATAATGTAAGAGCAGTGCTTGCTCAAGCCAAGGATAATTCCTATGGCCACAGATATAGCTTCCATGGAGACTTAAAAGTTACAATTGCTCTCGTTATTAATTTCTTGAAAAGAAAATCTGACATGAAAGTGAGCATTATCAACAGGAAGAGGATCCAAGTTGGAACAGGAGAGTGACTATGGCTGCGACGATGCAGAATATCGATTTCGTTCATGGGAGAGAAATAGCACAACAAAAAGAGTTGCCGAAGAGGTCACATGTGAATCTTTAGTTGTTTAATACAACCCATTAGTTTAAAGTTTAAGAAGTTACTTTTAATCTGCATCTTATTTTATCTCAAATGAATGACTCATATTAGAAAACAAAAGATCCACATGTTATGTCATTGTGTATATTTGTTTTAATTAATCACGATTCCATTTTTTCTTACCCCGTGTAAGAATTCCAAATTTCCAACGAATAATAACTTAATTAACGTTGATATAAAAAAAGTCTCCCGAAATACATAATTTCCTCCGAGGCCTAGTAGCGAGTGCAATTGTAAGTCACCAAGAAACAGATTGCAAGAACAGAGGTTTATCTAAAAATATATAATTTGATAAGGGTCCGAAGCAGTTCAGATCCAAAGAGAATCCTAAAACAGAGGTTTTCCCAACTTTGAATTAGTTCACTTTAAGATCCATGATAAAAAAAACCTAGCTTTGAATAATTAACCTAATGTTTGGATTTGAATTTCTTTTGTGTTCTTTCAGTAACGTGTAATTCATTTGAAACACATTCATAGACATTTTTTCAAATAACATGTTGAATTTGTGAGAAGGGTTTGCCTTCCGGCGTTAGCAACACAATCAGATAATAACTTGGAACAATCAGATCGACCAAAGTTTCATCGAAGTACATGCTTGGGACAGTTGAAACCAGTAATTGAACTAAACTGACGTTGAATTGACTTATAACTGAAGCTATGAACCAAAATGAGAATTACTTCTAAATTAATAATTAACTGAACTGTGAATTAAAATGAGAATTGTTTCTTAAAAAACACTTAAATCACATGATAACGTTTATTCTCAAATTGTGTCCATGTCATAGTTTGAAACAGTTCAGAATAATTTAGAATGCAACTCATTATGGTGAAACCTATATCTCTAAAT